>NC_041057.1:35832566-36085066 GCF_900634775.1 Gouania willdenowi | reverse complement strand
AGGTATCACGGTTGATATCGATTTTCTGAAAATTGAATCGCAGTACTTTTTTTAACCAGCAGAGGGCGCTATCCACAAGTGTAGGCGGCGGGCGGAGTCTGCTAATACTTTCTTTCTGGCCTGGCCGCCTTCTACTCTTAAACATGTTAATAAATGATTCATTACCCCTTTAGCACTGAAAGAATATCTGTAATATTACTTGAATATCTGTAAAAGTCACGTTTTTCTATTAGCTCTGTCTGCTAGCATAGCATCTCTTCTTCACTGAAAGATATCTGCATGCCAACCGACCACTGTGTTACCAGCGCCCTCTGCTGGTCCAAACAAATATGACGTAAATCAGTGTAATCACGGTTTTTTTTTTTTTTTTAAAGTCCAATTGTTAAGGCACAAAATACATTTTCAGTTGCACTTTTAAAAAGAAAAATAACTATTATGCAGTTTTGCATTGTTTATTATAGAACCAGAATTTAAATTAATAGGCTTCTTCTTCATTTGTATTATTCCTTTATTTATTTCATTCAAGATTTATTTTTAGTTAAATTGCATTGTTTTGAATAGTTTATCAAGGAATTCTTTTGACAATGAAAAATAAAAGGAAAATAATACAGTATTTTCTAGTTTTTTTCCCAAAAAAAAATTTGTCTACAGTCCCATTTTGTAAAATAAATCGTGAGAGAATCGTATCGTGAACCCAGTATCGTGAATCGAATCGTATCGGGAGTTGAGTGAATCGTTACATCCCTATATTATGTTTACTATTTAAAACCTATACAGATTACATGATTTATTTATTTAGTATATTTCTAAAATCAGTTATTTTAGTCATGTTACTTGTACTTAAGTAATTAGTTACATTTCTACACCCAACCATAACTTAGTAAATTGTTATTTTTTGTAATGTATTTTTATTTTGGAACATTAAACATAATTCACATGTTGTTAATCGTTCCATTTCTGATCAAAGCCACTTTCTATGGTTCAGGTTGTGGATTCTACCTATTATGATATATTATATTAACATAACATATTAAATACTGTATTATATTATGTTGTTTTACATATGGAACAGTTTAAAAGTTCATAAATGTATCTACTTAAAGTCTGAACATGTTTAGATTTATTACCAACAATAAACATAACACACACACACACACACACACACACACACACACACACACACACACACACACACACACACACACACACACACACACACACACACACACACACACACACACAGCTATGTTTGCTTGCTTCAATGTTCCAGCTGATAATAAAACACAAAGAGCTAGCATAGCGCTAGCATAGCCCTAGCATGACGCAGCATAATTCAAAGCTAAAGCTCTAATCTCAGCCTTGTATAATTATTGCAGCGTCATGTCTGAGTCATGTCTGAGTCATGTCTGAGTCTTTCTGTATTTTAACACAGACGTGTGGCGTTATTTATTGGGATGAACAGGTAATAGTGGAGCAGCTGTTTAGAATGACAAAGCACCTGTGTTTCTGTTTCTGATAAAGAGACAGTATTTAATCACAGACATACAGAACATAGAATACACTAAATACATAATAAAACCTGCTGAAAACAAACAAAAGGAACTCAAATCTGACAGTGATGAATAACTTTTTTTGGTCAAATATTTTTATAGATTTTTCCATTTTGGGAAGACACAAAAAGACATTCTAATGTACGACTATGGTCATCTCTCAAATGTATTAATGTTGTTACCGTAGATACAGTAGAACATAACCATAAAACTCTATAAAACCAAGGTTTATTAGAGAACAACAACAACTTCTCTACACAAACAACTCATTCATCATCACCACCAACGACAAAGTGGACAAAACAATCAAAAGTCAGAAAAGTCAAACACAAAATAATGAAAGAAAAGAAAAACAGAAAAAAGCCAAATTAAAACTCAGTCGTTGATTGTTTTTTAGTGTAAATGATCTACTGTATATGATGTAGAACACTGTAGATTTTATGAAAGGGAACCGTTCAGATCCTATTTTATCACATATTGTAAAATCTCTTGAATCCATGTAATACGTATTAATTGTAGGTGGAGCTGAGTGTGTCTATACGAGGGGGAGGAGCCTCCTCACAAGCAAAGTGAATTGTGGGTCTTTGGACCAATCCAGTGATGGGGGCGTTCCAAAAAGAGCGACAAGGGGGTCAAGGTTCAATGTGCGACAAAAAAACGTATCAAAGAAAAAAGTTTGGGACATGACCAAAAAATGATCAGCAGGTGTGTTTACATGTGTTTCATGACTCAGCGCTATCTGGATACATTTACGCTGAGCTTGCATTAATGAAGTGGCTCCTGTTAAAGATCTCACACTGGAGGAGTTTGTGTCTAGTGCAGGTTAAGGATGTGTGAACTTAAGGATACAGCTGATATGGTTATCTGGAGGTCTCAATCCCAGACTGCTCTCAGGGACCTCAGGGACCTCAGGGAGGTCAGGGTTCACCCTAAAAAAGTGATGAAGAAGATTTTTTTAATTAATCCTTTCTCTATAAAGAACTTTATGTTTCTATCATTTACTCACACGTGATGCATTTATGGCCAATCAGAAAAACTAAACATAAAATATACTATAGGACAGACTGTTGAATGTCACATGTGGAATCAAACATGTATGATGGTGATAAATGCACAGTCATGGTAATGACTGTTTACTGCTCTAACACAGAGAAAAGATCAACCTAGAATAATTCAGAGTTTTATAAATAGTGCAGAAACTAATGTATAAACAAGTGCAGCTAAAGTCTAAAGACAATGTTATATGTTATAAGCAGGAGAATAGAGTTATGATGTGATAGAGTTTCATCATCTGTAAATTCACGTATAATCAATTATAACTGTGTGTTGTATAGATTATTCTGAGTCAATAAATGATTAAGTGCTCGTGTGATTAGGAATATTAGGGTTGGACAGGACGGTGAATGTCCCTTCAAAATAAATCTACCAATAAAGCTGACGCTTTCTTTTCTATCTGTGTCCTCTGTTGTGTACTATGTGTGTATATTAGGTACTATTTATTATGAAGAAACTCTCTTCTTTTTAAATATTTAAAAAACATTAAAAAAAACAATGATTTTTAAGGCTTTTTTGTATACTTAAAGATAGAGGGGCGGGGCTTAAGTGGCTTCTTTATCAGGTATTTATTTAAGAAATTAACCAAGATTGTCACAAAACAAAAACAAAGTGCACAAAATATCCAACTTATAGGTTTAGAAAGTTCCCGTGTTATTGTGAGAATAAATGTGTTGCTCTTTTACATTCTGTGGCTGAGGCGCAGCAGAACAGCAGCTCTATGTTCATCAACTAATAATAATCAATAATAATAATAATATGCAAAGCTTTATTTTAAGATTTTTTGGAGTTAGTTAACATTCTTTAATCCTTGGAGTCAATTTGACCCCATTCAGCGTTTATCATTCAAAAAATTATAGTGCGTCATATTCCATAACTTTTAATAATTTGATGGTACAATTGATCAATCATAAAATCATCATAATACATATTGCTTGTGGGTCAATTTGTGTATGTGTGTGTGTGTGTGTGTGTGTGTGTGTGTGTGTGTGTGTGTGTGTGTGTGAATCCCTCATGTTGAGACTAAATCAGTTCATATTCTGGTGAATCTGTTCATAAATAATCATAATTATAACACAGAGAGAAGACGATCAAACACAATAAAAACACTTTTAGCTCCTGTAGATCAATGAATCTATTAGTAGAGAAATATTAATGAACATGTGACCAAATAAAGTCAATAGAGTTGATGATTATTGTAACCACATATTTGATAAATAATTACAACTATAATTATAATTAGGAAAAAGCTGTAATCATTGATTATTGAATTGTAATGTAGTTCAGATAATTGATTTTGTAATTGCCATGGAAATTTGATAGAAACTGTCAGTTTTTAATTTACATTTTAATTAAATACAAACCTGAGGAACAGGAACTAAAAACATAAAAATATTCACCAGTGATGATGATGATGATCTAAAGTTTAGGTCCAAAATGAAAATAAAGAATTCACATAAATAAATATAGTTTTATATCCTAATAAACAGTAACATTTATACTATAAATTAAAACACATCAGATATTTTTTTATATTCTCACATGTAGTTATGAACCAATGAAAATAGTAAATAAAGTATATTTGTTCATATTTCCAGAGTGTGTGAGTCTAGAACCAATGCATATCTGTGACTAATCATTAGTGATGTGAACAGTCTATGTTCATAGCTCTATGTTGATCACATTACAGGGAGCTGAGACATATGCTAAGTAGTTTACTGAAGACCCAAACATGTTCCAGACCCAAACACACACTATTTAGAGGAGCTGACATGTCCACCAGATATGATGTATAGCAGATCTATTTCTGTAGGAGGAGCTTATTACTATACCATATTTACCTTTATATGTGATGGAGTTATAGATATATTGGAAGATGAACATGAGGACACACCCCCTCACTATATTATCCATATAGAATTTTATGAGACAGAAGTGCGCGGGATATTTATTTGATATATATTTATTTATTTTAGACATCTAAAACTTTCTGTAATTAAATTTTATCAGTTTATTGTGATTAAATTAACCTGAACTCAGAATGTCACGGTGTCCTGTTTTTTAGGGTCACCTTGAAAGCACCTCTTTAATTATTTAACTATTTAATTCTTTAAATGCTTAATTATTTAACTATTTAATTCTTTAAATACTTAATTATTTAACTATTTAACTATTTAATTCTTTAATTTGAAGTGAATAAAACAGAGCGAGGGTCTAGAACGTGTGAAAAATGAAGCTCTCATTATGTCTGGTTCTAAACAGAACCACTCATACATAAACATTCTATGGGGGGCGTGGCTATGTGCCAGGGGGGCGTGATGGATGAAGGTGAGAGTGAGACAAGCCACGCCCCCTCACCTGTCACTGCACACACACATGCACACACACACACAACCAATGTGTTTAAATTCTTTAGTCTGCACACTAGCGGTATTCAACTGGTGGCCCACGGCCCACATAGGGCCACCTCTACCCAAGGAGTGGACCCACACTATAAGAACATTCTGTGTAGAATATAAACACATGATAGTGCACAATGTTACACTGAGTCATTTGGAGTTATTTAAATATTGAAGAGGAAGAAAGTCAGTTTATTTGGTCTGAGGCCTAAATCTGTTTTAATCAAGCTATTTTTTTACTACACATTTAAAAAAGGTCAAATAATATTTACATTAGCATTTAATAACCATTTAAAACCTCATTGATGTATAGTTACTGTTTTATTGCCTTTTACTTTGACTATGAACTAAATGTTCTTACATTTACTGTAGAAATAACGGTTTTATTACATTATTATTAACATTATTATTATTATTATTATTAATAATAATAATAATAATAATAATAATAATAATAATAATAATAATAACAATAACAATAACAATAACAATAATAATAATAATAATAATAATAATAATAATAATAATAATAATTATCTACATTTGTCTTCTTTCTGTTTCCAGTTGGTTTACAGCAGTATGATAAAGTACTGTTGCCCCCTAGTGGTCAGACATGAACACTACATGTTCTACCTCAGAAATAAAAAGATTAAATTCACTGTGAGATGATTTTTATTATTGAATTATTACTAAATCTGACCCATTAACATATAAACAGATGATTTATGGCCTTTATTCATCTAAAGAAGATTAACAATGAAGTTATTATTTAGGAAATTAATGACTCACAACAAAGCAAAAAAGTGACGTTAATTTGGTCAAAGTGACGTCAGAGCTGTAAGAAAACACACATTAAACAGTTAATGGACCTGTAAATAGGATTATTTAAAATAATGTGCTAATCTAACGCAACAATGATGTTTATCATGAAGTAAGAAAGGTTTTAGAGCCACATTAAAATAAATAGAAATCTGAGCATGAGTAATAATAATAATAATAATAATAATAATAATAATAATAATAATAATAATAATAATAATAATAATAATAATAATAATAATAATAATAAATCAGTTTTCTATAGCACTTTTTTGGGAACTCAAAGTCGCTTTACAGAAATAAGACATCATTCTTTCACTCCACACTTAGTGGTGGTAAGCTACTATTGTAGCCACAGCTGCCCTGGGGCAGACTGACAGATTAAAGTAGTAATATTGCCAGAATAAATTTGTAATTTTAGTAGATTCAAATTTTAATATTTTCCTCAAATTATTACACAATGTTTTCATTTAATCAAATAAATATTAGTCACAAAATCTGGGAAATGTAAAGTGTAGATTATGTTGGGACTGATATTTATCACTTATTACTTGGATATTATTGGTTTCTTATATATTTTGTATTTTATGTGTACGTAGAAATGTAAACTAAGAACAATAATGTTGAAATTACTCATTTTCTTCTTTTTTCCACCTTGTCTGCACATGACAGCAATGCATGTTTTATTTTTGCATTAAAATAAATGAATTAATTTAATTGCAAAAATAAAAACACTATAAAAAATAATTAAATGACTTGTTTTCCTACATAGTGTTTGTGGCCCACTAGAGATCTAAATGATCAATGTATTGTATCTGTGAGTTACTAATAATCAGGAAGTAGAAGAACAAAGTGGATATAATATAATAATGAAATAATTGTAAAGTAACAATTAGCATTTTTTAGGTAAATGAATGATACGCATAAAAAACATGGATATAAATGTATTTTTATTCAAACAAACTATTGAACATGTTTGTAAAGATGTTGACGATCACTGCTGTTATACTGACACCTGCTGGTTACAACTGGTAATACACAAACATGTTATTAATGAGTAGACTTAAGGGAGAGTTAAGGGTAAAGTTAAGGTAAAGGTTATTTTCTCATTGTAATTCTTAAAAAAAGAGTATTGAGGAGGCGCTCAGTGGCGCAGTGGTTAGCACGTTAGCACGTTAGCACAGTAAGAAGGTCTGAGGTGGACACTTGGTTCCATTCTGTGGAGTTTGCATGTTCTCTCTGTTTCCTCTTTAATCTAAAACAACAACAACAACATGACTAATGGGTTGAATAAAGTCTATAGATTAAACATAGGTGGACTGGCGCCCTGTCCAGGGTGTAACACCCAATTACAGCTGGAGATAGGCACCAGTGCCACCAGCAGACCCCTGTGACCCTGAATAAAGGAGCAGGTGGGTCAGAAAATGTTTTTATTCATCTTTCTTCATGAAAATATTATTTATATGTTTGTCTATTGTTTCTACTGTTAAGTAGATGAATGATTTATTTTGAACTGTTTTTCTGTTGTTTATCATTTACTGTGTGGAGGTTTTTGTTCTGGCTTGGTTTTTTGTTTTATTAATAATTATTATTTGTCATAAATGTTCTCTTTTGTCATGTTGTATTCTCTCTGTTTTTAATACTTTTATTATTCTTGGTTGTCTTTTAAAATGAAAAAAAGCCTCTTTAGGCTAAATCTGTCTCATTTACAGCATGTATGTTTATTATTATTGTCCCTTTATTAAATTATTGTCATCTTTTTCATCTGAATCAAAGGATGATAAAGAGTTATTGTTTGGTGAGATTTTGGTTATAATTAAAGAGTAAAAAATAAATAAAAAAACAAAGTGGTTCCTTTATAAGGTGTCCTTTGATATATATTTATATATTTATCTATTTATTCATCCATGTGGATGTGCTCATTAAAGTGACTAAATGTGTTGGATCTAAACCCAGCGGGATGTGATCCCCACAGCTGCCACTAGAGGTCACCATTGGTTCTGTGATGGAACAGTGAGGTTTCCTCAGCCCAACACAGGGACTCACAGGCACAGGGAGAAACTCTTTCTGTAGCAGGAATATGGAGTTACATTTGTGTCTTTAATATTCATTCATAAATACATATTTTCAATAAAAAAACTGTTCAAATGCAAAAAAAAAATCATAATAATAATAATAAGACCCAAAAAATCACATTTGAAAACTTTTTTCCTTTGAAGTAAAACGTTTTGAAGCTTTTTTTTTTTTTATTATTTTTTGATTGAAAAGTTGTTTTTTTTTTAATTGAATAATAACAATAATATAATACCTCCATACAGAAACAGCTCAACACACACAGATTAAAATGTGTGTGTGTGTCCTACAGATGCACAAACACATGTGTGTGTTATTAGTAGATGTTCCATCTAAGAAACCTCACGTTTCAATTCCTTTAAGATTCAGGGTTCAGCGATTACATTCATTAACTCATTAAAACATTTTATGCATTTTTTTCTTTTCCTCACTTTGTGGCTATTTTATACTTTTAAACATGTTATAAGTGTCGGTATTATTCATTAAAGTAACTAATGTATCACTATTATCTTTATTCATATCAAATCACCAAATCCAGTATCATATTACAAAAGAAATAAATATATAAAATAACTAAAATATTATCTTATTCAGCTCATTTAATCTGATCGAACAAAAAGCTTATTCAGTAAAAATAAATTAATATTTTTAAATCTCACAGGAAACTAAACATGTTACTGTAAACAATGAAATGAGCTTTAAAAACATAAAACCTAAAATATCACATATTATAACTTATGTTCTGTGAGCAGCACTCGTGTTCCTGTCATTTAGTTATTATGAAAAATAATTGATTTTTGAACATGTATGAATCACCACGTGTCAAATTGTGATTAATCTAATAATCAATGTATTGGCATATTTCTAATTATTAGATATTCATGTAGTATGTGTATTTTGTTGTTGCAGACTCAGCACATTTAATAAAGATCAATGTTATTTCTGCTGCTTTTGATCAAAATCATTATGTATCATGTTTAAATATATAATTTATAATTTATAGTCACTGATGTGTGTGTGTGTCATAAATCATCATGTGTAAATCGGATCGGCCAGTGTGTGAATTTATTTTTCTCACACACACACACACACACACACACACACACACACACACACACACACACACACACACACACACACACACACACACACACACACACACACACACACACACACACACACACACTAATTGGTGAAGATGATGCAGCATCACGTATCCTGAACATCACCTTCATCTTCTTCTGTTTTTACCTTCAACATGTTTCTATTAACATGTGTGATGTGATAGCACTAAAGATGACTATAATAATAATAATAAATGTTCCTGGATAACAGTGGATATTATTCAGATGAATAAATAAATGTGTTTATCACAGATTCATAGAACAATGGACCATCATTTTACTGACTTTAATGTCATAAAATGAACATTAAAAGGTTGTTTGTAGTGATTTTAACTATTGTTCAGATTTCACCAACAAACGTCAGAGCAACAAAGGATTTACAGTAATTAGTGTGTGTGTGTGTGTGTGTGTGTGTGTGTGTGTGTGTGTGTGTGTGTGTGTGTGTGCGCGTGCGTGCGTGCGTGTGTGTGTGTGATCTCATTGAGCTCAGCTGCTGTCCGTCACTATGACATCATCAGTGACATCATCTGACCTCCAAACTCACCACTTTATCACAGGGAAAAGACAAAGAGGAGTGACATCAGCTCTGACATCAGCACACACATCATGAATTAATTAAAGTGCTACTGTTAATTAAAATAAATCATCACATTTAAAAAATGCAGTAAAAAATCTTCAAAGTTAGAAAAATCCAAGACGACCTTTGAACTTAATAAATAACTTAAGAATTAACTATTTTATTTATTCGTTCGCTGTAACATCATCTGACACATTGTAGACAATAGAAATGTATCATATTCACACAAACGTCTACTGTTAGAGCCTAAAATGTAACGACGACACAAAATGTTTTATTTATTTAAAAATGTAAGTTAGTAAATTTTATTTCTATAAGGATAAAATCACAAAGTGCTGTATAAGCTAAAATTAATCATAAACAACAGCAACATCACAAAAGACAATAAAACACAAGATCATTTAAAACATCATAAAAAGTCATTTAAAGTCTTTCTGAGAAGCTTTAGATGTTTTTAAAGAATATTACAGAAGAACTGGTGGAGGTTGTTCCAGAGTCTAACATCTGGAACGCTAAGGTCACCCTGGGTTTAAAATGACTTTTTGGGGTGATGAGGAGACCCTGGTCTGATGACTGAAGTGTAGGGGTTCAACAAGTCAGTGATGTAATGAGGGTCTGATCATGTAACGCACTGAAAGTCAATATGATAATTACCTGGAAATGAACGAAGACTGTATAGAATGTAATAAAACCTCATATGTAATAACTGGTCAATAATGTAGAGTTTATTATCATTACATTATGAGGTAATAATTTGATTACATCACAGAGTGAATCAATGATTTATGGATTAAATGTAAATAACAGGGCTGGGACGATATTTTGTCCTGATTCAAATGATCATCATCATCATCATCATCATCATCATCACTTGTTATTTACTCTGTAGTGGATCAATCTGTAGCTTTACGTGTTAAAATAGTTAAACCAGTGTGAACATCATTCTAACATCTGTCAGAGTTTCATTTCTCAAGCTGCAGCTGACGTGCGCACCACAGCACACAGCTGATCAGCTCCACAAAGCTCCACCCACCACCCTCCCAGTGGATAGCAAAATAAAATAGAATTAAATGGAACATTTTGTCTCGTCTAAAACTGGTAAATATTAAAAATGCTGATGGTCAATCTTTTGGCGTGCACGTGTAGCAGGGTTGGCTCCGCCTCTTCTGACATAACGCACGTATCCACCTTGACCAGCTTCATTTCCTGGATAAGTTTATTTAATATCCATCCAGGGCCCGTTGGTCTGCTGCTAGGTGTCTGATCTTTCTCTAGCTTTATGTCGGCATGGTGACGGACATGATAGTGGAGCTCACAGTAACCATGGTGATGCTGTGTTTAGTTGTTATGCTGCAAAGAAGAGGAACAAACTGCATCACATGTGAACATTTTTAAATCAAAGTTAAAGGAACTATTTTTCTACTGTATATGATTGAGAGAGAGATTTATGGTCATGATGATGATGTCATGTGTTTGTTGATGATTTTAATTGATTTTACTGATTATTTTAAATGTTCTTATTGATTTTAAACAATTGAATGTTTTATCATGTAAAGCACATTGAGTTGCCTTGTGTGTGAAATACACTATATAAATACATTTACTTTGCCTTGACACGTCTAACACTGGAAGGACGAAATATTGCGTTTTTTTTTGTTTTTTCGTGAGCAAATACAGTTGAACGTTAGCGTTAGCATTAGAGCTTTAGCTTCACCTCATTTGATTCCAAACAAGCGTCACAACGTCTTCAAAGCAAGAAACATCAAAGTCAAAAAGCACCAAAAAGAGACGGAGAACGTCATGAAGAGACTGCTACAAGTTTCCCTCCAACAGAAAACACCTTATGATGTCATCAACCCATGACCAGATGGATGGTTTCCCCTTTAACTGGAAATAAGCTCACTTTTAAAAAGTCAGATGAGAAAAATTGTTATTATTATTATGTTTTCAGCTCAGATCTACTGAGAACAACTGGAGGAACATTTGGGCTAAACTTGTCCAAACACTAATAATAAAGTTGGACCATTAGCATACCATAGCTGCGTTAGCGTGGATTGTGTTAGCTCACCCTAATGAGCTAAGCTAATGAGCTAGGCTAATGAACTGTGTGTGTGCAGTCAGAGGTGCTGATCATTAAATATTTAATGTTCATTTAGCCTCATGATAAATAAACCAGCTCCACGTTTTCAGACTGAATTTACAATATAAAGATGTAAATACAGTAAACACAGATTAGTTAGAAATAAAGTGTCATTTTAACACTAATGTGCACTAGTTTTCACTTCCACTTATAACTGATATAAATGGTTTAAAAGGCACTGACAATATACAAGCAATAAGTGACAGATATCAGTCTCTCGAGATCAATAGAAATCATTGATTTTGTGACAAATTTTTTGTAATTTAAATTAATTTTGTGGCAAAATGCTGGAATTCCTCCTGAAATTTGAGTTATTTCTACAATTTGCAACAAAATGAAACTGTAATCGTGTGAAAAAGGAATGATCTCATGTAAATAACTTTTAGCTAATTGTATTTTTGCTACATTTCTGACACTTGTACATCACATTTTAATGCACCTAACGTCACATATATTGACCCATTATTGTCACTTTGAACCTCTTTTCACCACATTGGTCACTTTGAACCCCTTTTTATTTCTGGTGGGGGTCCCTGGTCTCTGGCACTTTGTTTTGGGGTTCCGGGCTGAAAAGGTTGAGAACCACCAATGGCCAGATTTAGCCCCCGGACCTTAAGTTTGACACACAAGGTGTAAAACAACTACAGCGTATATATATTGGATCAAATGGTCAGTGCTGCAGAGTGGGCGGAGCCTGATTAGTGTTAATGGAGACCATAAACATGTTTCCCTGAACAATGAAGTTCCTACTTTGCTCACGTCTGGATCCCACAAAAAAAAACTAAAAACTCATTTAAAACCAAAAACAAACAAATAAAAAGTATAATAATAATAATAATTTAAAAAGTGTATTGTATATAGTGAATTATAAACAGTTGTTGAGGAGTGTGATGGCCAATCAGATTAATGAGATGAATTAATAATAAAACGAGGTCACCTGTGTGTACCACTTTATTAAACATTAATGAACCTTAACTGTTCTTATGAACTGTTCACACATAGATGATCCTCTGACCTCTGACCCTGTTTCACCTGAAACATGAAAGTTCACTGCTTTCCCTTTTGGTCTGTTTCCATGGCGACTGGCCCTTATCCCCGCCCCCCCGTTCGTCTCCCTCATCTCCGTTTCTCTCTGACTAGGAAACCATGCTAATAAATAGCTTTATGCTAATAAATAGCTTTATGCTAATAAATAGCTTTATGCTAATAAATAGCTTTATGCTAATCAGCCTCAGCTGTCAATCTTCATACGTGAGGTGGAGACGATGGAAATGTGGTCCTCACTTCCTGCTCTGACTGTAGCCGCTATGCTAACGCCAGTCATGTAACAAGTTCTGTCTGTATGACATCATTCATAAATACGTCCATTCTCATTGTTATGCAGACGACACACAGTTATAAATGATCATTTTAATAAAGCAGCCCTCCATAACTGTATCACAGAAATAAAATACTGGATGTTTTTTCTCCAACTCAATCATTTTAAATATGATGTCACTGTTACAGGTTTATCTACAATAACTGAAGTTATTTTGAAAGTCTTTAATTTAATACGTCTGGTTAACCCTTTTTACCAGGATCTGAGTTTTGAACGTCACGTAAAAAAAAAGAAAAGTGGTCCAGATGTTTTTATCATCTGAGAAACAAAACTAAGGTCAGGTCTTTAATCTCAAACATAGATGTAGATAATCTAATCCATGCTTTAATAGTTTATATACAGTATCTGTCTCACACAGAATCTACACTTAGTTCAAAATACTGCAGCTCAGATTTGAACCATCACCCTCTGCTCAGGCTGCCTGTTGTGTTCACCATTGTGTTTAAAACCAGACTTGGTTCTAGTCCCAGTTTATATTTCAGACCTTTTGTTAGTGAGGCTCTCACACACACACACACACACACACACACACTAGCATTAGCGACACAAGGAAACAACAGTGAGATCACACCAGGGTTGGAGTCAATTACACTTTTCTGTTACAATTAGTTTTTAATTACCCATGTTCAATTACAATTACAGTGACCAATATTTTTCTCCAATTACAATTAAAATTATTATTTTCCCCCAAAAGTAAATTACAATTACGTTCTCAATTACTAAAGTTCAATTACAATTAATCACAATTACTTGAATTTCCTGAAATAAATAACCTAATAAAAGTTCACCTTCCTCTTGTGTTAGCTTCCTGTTAGCATCTCTAATGCTAACAGGTTCTAAATCTTCTGTAAAATACACTAAAAACTAACATCTAATTTATTTCCTATCTATTGATTACCTTGTTAGGCTTCCTAATCAATGAAAATATTAGTATTAATATTAATGGTGTGGGTATCTGAGACTTTTTTGTGTCACTATATATTTCAATGTTTTTAATAGTAAAATGTGTGAAAGCTTGATCTGAAACAAAGTTTAATAATTATTAACTACATATGTGTAGAACTGTACATAAAGAACTGTAACATGGTTCAATAATTGTGTTAAATTATAATTGACAATTTTTATATCTTTTTCATGGCAATTACAATTACAAGTCAATTATCTAAACTCAGTTACAATTTAATTACGATTACATCATCATTGTAATTAATTATCAGTTACGCAATTACAAATACATTTTTAACCAACCCTCCATCATACATTCATAACATGAACAAATACTTCACTGGATATTAATAAATCATTGATATTCCTCAGATTTCTGTTCATTTAGTCCTGATGCATTGTGGGAAATCTCTTTAAAATCAAGGGTCTCATTTCCATTTGAAATGTATCAGACGAGGGTCCGCACTGATTAGATGTGAGACAGAGGGTTTTTAAAAAGCTCTTCATCAAATAATATCAGATTTCATTAATAGTTAATCTTCACTGAGCTTTTTTATATTCATTATAACAATAATAACTTTATATTCATTATAACAATAATAACTTTACATTCATTATAACAATAATAACTTTACATTCATTATAACAATAATAACTTTATATTCATCATAACAATAATAACTTTATATTCATTATAACAATAATAACTTTACATTCATTATAACAATAATAACTTTATATTCATTATAACAATAATAACTTTATATTCATTATAACAATAATAACTTTACATTCATTATAACAATAATAACTTTACATTCATCATAACAATAATAACTTTATATTCATTATAACAATAATAACTTTACATTCATTATAACAATAATAACTTTATATTCATCATAACAATAATAACTTTACATTCATCATAACAATAATAACTTTACATTCATCATAACAATAATAACTTTACATTCATTATAACAATAATAACTTTACATTCATCATAACAATAATAACTTTATATTCATCATAACAATAATAACTTTATATTCATCATAACAATAATAACTTTATATTCATCATAACAATAATAACTTTACATTCATCATAACTAATAACTTTATATTCATTATAACAATAATAACTTTATATTCATTATAACAATAATAACTTTACATTCATTATAACAATAATAACTTTACATTCATTATAACAATAATAACTTTATATTCATTATAACAATAATAACTTTACATTCATTATAACAATAATAACTTTACATTCATTATAACAATAATAACTTTACATTCATTATAACAATAATAACTTTACATTCATCATAACAATAATAACTTTATATTCATTATAACAATAATAACTTTACATTCATTATAACAATAATAACTTTATATTCATCATAACAATAATAACTTTATATTCATCATAACAATAATAACTTTACATTCATTATAACAATAATAACTTTATATTCATTATAACAATAATAACTTTATATTCATTATAACAATAATAACTTTATATTCATTATAACAATAATAACTTTATATTCATTATAACAATAATAACTTTATATTCATCATAACAATAATAACTTTATATTTATTATAACAATGATAACTTTATATTCATCATAACAATGATAACTTTATATTTATTATAACAATAATAACTTTATATTTATTATAACAATAATAACTTTATATTCATCATAACAATAATAACTTTATACTCATCATAACAATAATAACTTTATATTCATTATAACAATAATAACTTTATATTCATTATAACAATAATAACTTTATATTCATTATAACAATAATAACTTTATATTCATCATAACAATAATAACTTTATATTTATTATAACAATGATAACTTTATACTCATCATAACAATGATAACTTTATATTTATTATAACAATAATAACTTTATATTTATTATAACAATAATAACTTTATATTCATCATAACAATAATAACTTTATACTCATCATAACAATAATAACTTTATATTCATTATAACAATAATAACTTTAATAATTATAACAATAGTAACTTTTTTAATTATAACAATAGTAACTTTATTAATTATAACAATAGTAACTTTACATTCATTATAACAATAATAACTATTAATTATAACAATAATAACTATTAATTATAACAATAGTAACTTTACATTTATAACAACAATAGTAACTTTATATTTATAATAACAATAATAACTTTATATTTATTATAACAATAATACTTTATATTTATTATAACAATAACTTTATTCATTATAACAATAATAACTTTATGTTCATTATAACAATAACACCACCTTTATATTAATCACAACACCTTTGTTCACTGAACCTGTAATGACCAATCAAAGCATTCGTTAGATATTAGGAAATCACATGAAAACAAAAAACAACAAATTATGATTTTAATAAGTCACAGAAGTTCTGTAGTTATGAATATGTTTTATAATAGATATAAACAGGCAGTGGCTCTAATTTTGTTCAGTTTCCAAAGTAAATACAAAATGAATAAAAGATACAAGAAACAAATATGAAAGAAAAGGGGAAGAAAAATGTACAAAATGACAATATACACAGATTAACACACAAGACAAATACAAAAAAATACATTATTGCTAAAAAAAATTAGAAAATGATAGAAAAAAATTGCAAACAAACAAAAAAATATATAAAATGACTTTATAAACTTGCAAAACAAGAAGTTAGAACACAGAATTGTGTGTGTATGAGTCCATATTAATATTAGTAATTAAACCCTAAGATTCATTGATCAAAATAAAAAAATAAAAGTAAAACATCTGGAGTGAATTAATGAGTTCGTCTTTACAGGAACAAAAGGAACGTGTGTGTGTGTGTGTGTGTGTTTATATATTCATGGTCATGTGTGACAGATTGTGTCGTCACGTGTTTCTAATGCCAGAATAAATTCACCAGATAATTGGTAATGGAAATATGATGAGAAATGACTTTAGACAATATTCTATCTGTGTGTGTGTGTGTGTGTGTGTGTGTGTGTGTGTGTGTGTGTGTGTGTGTGTGTATTAGTTTTTCAAGCTTTCACTGATGGTTTGTGGGATTTTCACCGTTCATATTATTTACATCTCGTTATCTAAAACCTAGCACATCCACCCACACACACACACACCCACACCCACATACACCCACCCACACACACACACACCCACACAACTCATAATAAATCTGGTCGTCATAAATAAATGGAATCTATTATTTTGTTAAAGCGTCTTTATTAATTTAATTATTTTGCCACATACAATACAACATAGACATAATTTAGTCTGAACATGAATGTTATTGGACGTTGTTCTGAAATATTTGCTGCTGTATTAAACTCATAATTCTATAAAATATGAAGGCGTATTAGGGACACATTAAATTAAAAATAAATCTGAACACTACCAGATTAAAGTGGTCATATTTCAAGAACACATTTTATGAGAATAAAGTCTTAATTTTATTTGATAAGTTGTAATATTTCGAAATCTGTTTAGATACGACTTTTTTCTTACAAAATTACATCTTTGTTCTTGAATTATTACAATCTAATAACATTATGACTTTATTCTTGAAATATTACAACTTTAATCTCAAATTATTACGACTAATCTTGAAATACTGCGACTTTATTCTCAATAAATAAAATAAACAAAACAAAAAATGTATCTGAAGGTTTAAAATCACAACTTTTAACTCGAGATAAAAAATGACGTCATCTTCATATCAATAGAACCATGTTTTTATCTGATCCATGAGGTGAATATTATTATTATTATTATTATTATTGATCCAATAAATCTGATGGATCTAATTAGAATAAGAATTGGGGGGGGGTCAGGTGTGATGACAAAGGAGTCATGTGATGCAGTGGGCGTGGCCTCAGGGCGGGGTGAGGGGTTACGACCCCCGAGTCCTCAGCACACTTAACCCCGTGTTTACAGTGACCTCAGCCTGTCACTGCGCTGATTAATTAGCGTTAGCTGCTAGCTTCTTTTTATACACACTTAATAAGAGCTGAGAGATCAATTAGATCAATGTCTGTATTGATAAACTATTCTTTATGCTGCATTTGTTTTATTATTTATAATATTATCATCACTGTTTATTCATTTATCTATTTTTCTGCAGAATTACAAAAAAAAAATTACTGAACACATTTTTACCTAATTTCATTCAAAGACAGACTTTAGGGCCCATGTGTCAAAACTTAAGGCCCGTGGGGCCAAATCTGGCCCTTTAGAGAATCATATTTGGCCCTTAGAATAAAGTGAAAAACATGAATCATAGAGTAAAAAGTAATTCAGTTGTAATTATCTCAGCTCTTTTAAATACATAAATTAAATTAAAAACCACAGTTTTCCCACACTTTTTCATTTTTAATCAAAAATTCTTGAAACAAAAATATTTATCTTTTCCAAAATCCTTCCACAAATGTTTCCCATATTGAATAAAAATTGTTCACAAACTGAAGGAAATGTAAAGGTTGGATATTGTTTGTAACTTCCAATACTTTATGAATATTTAGGACAGAATAATGTTGAAATTGCTTGGTTTTTTTTGCCTATAATTTGTGGTCTTTATTTGGCCCCTGAACCCCTGCTTTAGTTTAGGACCTGGAAGATTCCAATCATTTTAGAGGAAATCTGGATCAATAACTGACTCTGGATCAGTCTGATAATAATTAAAAAATATATAATTGGCAAAAAGTTTTTAAAAATCATCTCTGCTTCTAATTGACTGATTATTATGAAATTTAACTCAGGATAATTGAGGAAATAACGCAACACAACTAACGAGTTTAACCCGGCTCGGAACTAGATCGCACATTTTAATCACAATTTTTATAATAAAAATAAATATATACATTTGAAAAATCTGGAAAAGAGGAGATGGGTGCTCCTGTTTAAAATATAAAAACTATCCATCTATTGATTAGGAAATATATATATCATGTGTAAAAATAAACCACCATAACTTACAAACATATCAGAATTAGTAGAAATCTAATTAATTAACAGCAATGACTGGTTCTCCTGTTTCTGGTGTTGTGGGCTGTGCATCAGTATTATGGGTTTACCAGGAACTAATGACATGAGAAAGGTTCCACGCTTTTAACTGCTTTATTTTTCTGTCATTAATTCATCGCAAATAACGCAATAAAGCTTTAATCAGAATAAATCTAGTATAGTTTGACATCATTAAATTCTTAATCTCTAATAATAATAATAATAATAATAATAATAATAATAACCTTCCAGGCCACCCAAAGACACTTTAAAATAAAACCAATGTAATACATTATAAAACAGAATAATAGAAATTACAAAATGAGATGAAACATTGAATTACAAGGAATATATAGACATATAAATGTAGAGATACATCAGGTAACCAATCAGGTGACACCCTGGATTCTGTCTATGTTTTCATAAAAACTCCCTTTTGTCAGAGAGAAAATCAAAAGCTGATAAACCAGCTGCTGATAAATAATAATTAATAGATATATAAGCCACACACATGATAAGAACAACATGTGTTCATTTATAAACATTATCCAGATGAACAGAACAATAATGGAACAGATGTTTGAAATCTCTATCACTGTCTAGTCTGCATGAACTCACAATACATATAAAACTCACCACCTGGAGAAATGTGCACGGATATGGAAGAGGAAGAGGAAGAGGAAGAGGAAGAGGAAGAATAGTGGCGCCTCATTTCCATTTCTGCTTGGTTATGTACATAATTCTACATATCATCTCTGACTTGTGACCAAACTGGGACAGAAAGTGTTTGATTGGTTTAAAAAAAAAACAAAAACAAAAAAAAAACAAAAAAAAAAAAAATTCTGCAAATGCAAGAATAATTCTTAAATATACTGTCTGTTCAATTTTGGCCTTAATTCAAAAATTCAGTTGTTTTAAAACATTTTAATTATTCTTTAATTGTTAAAGATTTAACATTTTAATTTAGATTTGACATTTGGATTTACATTTAGATTTACATTTACATTTAACATTTAGATTTAACTCTTACACTTAGATTTAGATTTAAATTTAACATTTAGATTTACATTTAACATTTAGATTTAACATTTACATTTAGATTTACCATTTACCAATTACATTTCACATTTAGATTTAAATTGAACATTTAGATTTGACATTTTCATTTACATAAAACATTTAGATTTAGCATTTTCATTTAGATTTACATTAAACACTTCAATTTAACATTTAAGTTTAGATTTAACATTTATATAAACATTTATTTTCATGTGTACACATTTTAACAATTATAAAGAAAATTATTTTTTACATAAATTTCTGACTCAGATGAAAGAAAAATGAGCTGAAAATATGTCAGTGACAGTTTTTACATGTAATACACAGACATAGCGCCACCTAGTGTGTGTGTGTGTGTGTGTGTGTGTGTGTGTGTGTGTGTGTGTGTGTGTGTGTGTGTGTGTGTGTGTGTGTGTGTGTGTGTGTGTGTGTGTGTGTGATAAAGTGGGACACCAGGGACAGATGGAGCTTCAGGTAAAAAAGAAGCTGCATAGACTTCATTATTAAACATACAAAAACAAACAAACCAATCTATTCCTCTGTGTCTGTAGTTCTTTCTCTTTGGTTGTGTTTTGTATTCATGCAGTGCAGACGTCATGTTTATGAAACAATAGATCAACAAAGATTAGAAGAAAACTGAAAGGAGAAATCGAGCAAATATAGAATGAGATGATAGAGAAAACATAGGGATTTTATCTGGGATTGGAACCTAGAATGACACTTTAAATGCAAATCAAATTTATGATAAATGTCTCACACTGAGGTTGGTGTGGAGTCTAATCCTGGGTCTAATCCTGGGTCTAAGGTGAGCTTAATATGTATAAATATTATTAATATTACAGATAAATTAAACCAAAATGTATGAAATCAAACAAGAAGCACTGATCCTGTAATAATAATAATAATAATAATAATAATAATAATAATAATAATAATAATAAATTAGAAAAAAGTCAGGTCTATTCAATATCAGAATGTCATTTTTATTATTAACCCTATTATCCTCAAATATTACGAACACATTTAACTCTAGGAGTCAATCTGACCCCAGAGATCATTTAACACCAGAAAATGATTTTCAGAAAATCATTAAGTTTTAATGTCAGACACTTTGTTTATTTGTTGAATCCATAAATAAGGCCTTGATAATGAAACCTTGATGTGTTCTCTAGCGCCATCATCAGGACTAACTTTCACTTTTAGAATTAGTGGATCTGAGGTGTGTTCCATAAAGGAGGTTTAACAAACTCTGAGTTTATCCATAAACTCTAGGTCAACATACCCTCCATGGTAAACTCTGTGTATCTGATTCATTACAGCTGGTATGAAGTGGGTTAATCAACCCTGAGTATGTAAACCTTGGGTTACTGACGTGCACGCGCGATAAAAAGCCATCAACAATGGATCAAAGAATACTCAAACTGCCATGACAACCACCCGGAATAGAGTGATTTATTCACCCTGATGGTGAAATAAGTCGTTGTTTGATGAATATGATCCTGTTCTAAAGATGTGTTCAGTCTTCAGTGATTATAGTGATTAAATCACCTGTAATTAATAACACTTTATGATCACTTCATCACTTTATCTCTTCAGTGACGTGACGAGTGGTGAATAATAATAATAAAATGTGTCTGAGGAGACGTGTCAGCATCATAGGATGTCTGCATAGAGAGTCCTCCTGTTACACTGGATATAAACACAGTGACTGATGCTTCATATCTAATCATTTATATTGATTTTTAATGTAATATTTTCACCAGATTCATCTCTACGTCATAAAATATGTCATAAAAAACACTGAAGCGGGACACGAACCCACGACCCATCACTTCCTAGAGCAGCGTCACAATTCACTGTAACATCATACCTTCATAGATGTATGATCTACAGATTTCAATGTATAACAATATAAAACAATAATCGAGCTTTAAAAGTGTATTAATTTAAATGATCATCTCCTCCTTTATATTATCTACAGGTTTGTATTCAGTGAACTTTACTACAGACATCAGTAGATGTTTTAATGTAGATCAACCTCTCAGTGTGTTTCACTTAATGATCTACATCTACAATGTTTGAAAGAAAACTACTGTTATCACAAAAAAAAACAATAAAAACATAAATCAACACAACATTATTAATGATGTGAACACGTCTGTGGTGTGTGATGTCACTAATGTGTTTCAGAGAAAAGTGTTAAGGTTTATTAAAGTGTTCAGGTGGGCGGAGCCAGGTAGAAACCCAGGGTTTCTTTTATAAAACCTGTCAGTGACCAGGTTTAGTTCATGGACAATGTTACCATGGTAACATACTCAGAGAAGAACATACCTCACGTTTAGGAATGAGATACTCAGAGTTTGAACATAACATGTTTTATGGAATAAACCTCTGGAAAGTCTTTCCTTTCATAAACTTATTTATTTAGTTATTTTTATCTATTTTTTTCTCACCACTAAATTTCAGACACAATCTCCTCTTCGTCACTTTCACTGTGAAAGAGCTGTTCCAAAACCTCATTGACAGTAAAACCTTTTCCTAGAGGACATTTTCAGTGTAGATTGTGCTAAACAATGAAGAATGATGTAGAATAAATGCTATTTGGCTCCTCCCTTAGATTGTATAAACTACTAAAAACATCATCATTGAAAATTTTATGCTTCATTACCCATGAAATTAGGAAAAGTTATGACATTCATTTCATTACATTTGTGTGTAGACCTTTACAGTTCATTTATTTATGTTTATCTGCTTTTTATTGTTTTACTTTTTTATATTTAATTTAGTTATTTATTTTTACAGACACGCACACAGTAAATATGGTTTTGGTTGTTTTTATAATTGTCTTTAATGTATGTTGCAAAATAAAATAAAGAAATTAAAATTAAAAATAAAATAGGAAAAGTCATGAAATATGAAGCGAAAAAATAAAGTAAACTATTATTTGAATGATAAGCACTGAATGGGGTCAAATTGACCCCACGGATAAATGGAGGGTTAATTACAGGGTTGGGGTCAATTATAATTGTAATTATGTGATTGATGATTAATTACAATTATGGTGTAATTATAACTAATTGTAATTTTAAAAATCTGTTGCTGTCATAATTGTAATTAAATTGTAATTGAGTTTAGATAATTTACTTTGTCATTAAAATTCAATAAAAATTGTTGATTATAATTTACTGCTAAACTGTTGAACCACGTTACAGTTCTATATGTACAGTTCTACACATATGTAGTTAATAATTATTAAAATATGTTTTATATCAAGTTTTCACACATTTTACCATTTTTTACCATTACTAATATCATTGATTATGAAGCCTAACAAGGTAATCAATAGATAGGAAATAAATTAGATGATAGATATTAGTTTTTAGTTTATTTTACAGCTGATTTAGAACCCGTTAGCATTAGAGATGCTAACAGGAAGCTAACACAAGAGGAAGGTTAACTTTTATTAGGTTATTGATTTCAGACTCAGTAATTGTGATTAATTGTAAATGAACTTTTGTAATTGAAAACATAAATGTAATTGACTTTTTGGGGACAAAAAATAATTGTAATTTAATTGTAATTGGAAAAAATGCCGGTCACTGTAATCGCAATTGAATTGTAATTGAACATGAGTAATTGAAGACGGAAATGTAACTGAAAAATGTAATTGAACTCAACCCTGGTTAATTGTATTCACACACACACACACGCGCGCACACACACTTATTTCCTTCCTCTGATTAAACGTAACGTGCTGTGACTAAACCAGATGTTTTTATTTCACAGCTGGATGTTCTCATGGTTCTCCATTGGTCCTCGTGTCTGATTTAAATTATTGTTTAGTGTGTGTGTGTGTGTGTGTGTGTGTGTGTGTGTGTGTGTGTGTGTGCGCGTGTGTGTGTGTGTCTGACCCTCTGTCCTCAGTGAATAGAGGCTTTGTTGTGTCTGAGCGCTAACCGTTAGCATGTGGCGCTATCAGCTCATCACACAGTCTCTTTCTATCGTCTACAAAGCACCAGATATCAGCGTGAGCTGTGTGTGTGTGTGTGTGTGTGTGTGTGTGTGTGTGTGTGTGTGTGTGTGTGTGTGTGTGTGTGTGTGTGTGTGTGTGTGTGTGTGTGTGTGTGTGTGTGTGTGTGTGTGCGTGCGTGCGTGCGTGCCAGGGTTGGGTCAATTATAATTGTAATTGAGAATAACTGCTACTATTGTAATCACAATTGAATTTTAACTGATGTCAGAAAATGTAGACTTTAGAATTGACTTCAACAAATATTTACGGTAGAAACAAATCAAATAGTTCCAAAACATTAGAAACAGTCAGCGATAAATAGATTTTGTTTTTTAATCAAATCGTAACCTGTGTATCGAGATGCATATTGAATCATTTATCACATGGTGATGTGCAGCCCTAATATTTATTAGTATATTTTACAGCAGTAATTTAGTGTGGGTCAGAGGGACAGTAGACGCTGAGGTGATTCCAGAACATCTGGTGGATGGTTGTAGTTGTGTTCACACTGAATAAAGATGATTAAACCTAAACGTTAATAATGCATCACTACTGATGAATTAATGATCTGAGTCTGAAACGTTCTGATTGGCTCCAGGCCCAGAGTCACACTGAGCACCACCCACAGAACCAGCAGGAGTCCCTCCTCCTAGTCACTATGGACCACTTTATTTTATATGTTCTACAAAAGGCTGACATTAAGTGTTGTTCACTAAATTATGACACCTTTGGAGCTATGTTGGCATTTTTGGGTTAGGTGGAGGGATGTGGTGGGTGGGGCTTAGGTTTAACCAGTGATTAATGTGTACGACACATGTTGTTTCAGCAGTGAGAGAAAAACAAACAGAATAAAACATTTTAAAGCTCCTTTTGCTAACTAAATATTAATAATATCACGTCAACACAAACAACCAGAGAACCTTAATGTATAATAAAAGAATGATGAATCAGCGTTAAAAAAGAAACATTACGTAGCATCTGTCTCTCACTCTGAGTGACATCTGTCACATCTGTCACGTTTCAGCACCAAGGACAGCGTTGACTCACCACTAATGTAGCCACAAAGGAAACTACACTATCACAAAAACACACAAATACTAAATATTGACAAACCTTTACAGCCATAACATAAGGTCATAACTGCGTTTTTTTTTTTTAGCCATTTTCTACCGTCTGTCAAGCTGACAAAAAAACTATTTTTGCACAAAATCAAATACATGCCGGTCAAAATCTGAGAGATGCCGTATCTTGTTCCAGTAACAGCGAACGACACTTAATGACACCGTATTCATGCTAACAACAGGTAACCTAAATCAACATTTTTTATGCGCCTGCAGTTACGCTCCTACCTCCAGTACGTACTATCCGGTCCAGGTTCCTGACACCCCCCCACCCCCCACCCCCACATGTGTAAACCAGCCCAAATTATGTCTTTCTTTTGGGGTGGGGGTCTAGAAATCAGTAAACATGGAGGTTTCCTAACACTTGTAATTTTCACTGACTTTTATTGCAGCTCATGAAGTCAAACACCATAACAGCTGTGTCTGAACTATTATTGATCTCACAGCTGGGACAGTGGTGAGGTCACTACTTTCTTACATTTGGTTGTTTCTGAGCAGAAGTTCTGATCACGTTTCCTATTGATTGATTAATTAATCAATCAGCACCTTTTGACCCACTCTGGGTCCCTGTAGTCTGTGATGGATAAACAGTGGACAGGGACCTCATGACTGCAGCTTTATCAATCACAATGATTAATCACTATTATTAGATTATTCACTTTTTAGTCCTTAGAAAAGTAGTTTTTAATAAACTTGTGTTGTTGCTACACTTCATTTAAAGCTATGCTATATGCAGTGTTTGCAGTTAAAGGCCTTTATGGCGTGAGTTTAAATACTCACGCCATAAATATTAATATCAATATATTCATTGATTAGGAAGCCTAACAAGGTAATCAAGAAATGAGAAACTAATTAAATGATTGATGACATTAATTAGTGTATTTTACAGCTGATTATGAACATGGGTCAAACTGACCCGTTAGCATTAGAGATGCTAACATAAAGCTAACACAAGAGGAAGGTTATGTTTAATAAGGTTATATATTAAAGGCTGAATAATTGTGATTAAGTGAAATTGAACTTTAGAAATTATGAACATAATTGTAATTTGAATTTGGAAAAATGCTGGTCACCATAATCATAACTGAGCTGTAATTGAACATGGATCATTGAAGACGTAATTGTAATTTAAAAATGTAATTGAGCCCAACCCTGCAGGAAACATCAGAGCATGCCTGTGTGGGTTCAAATCCCCAAACAAAGAGTGAATAGAGTGAGAGTGTGATGATCTATTTACAGAGCTGTAGCTGTAGCTATAGCTGTAGCTGTGTCTCACTCAAATCTCCATTATTCCACAGATTGGTTATTGGGCTGCATTGATTTTCCATTGAAGCTCCTTCACGGCTCCTGCTGACCTACACAAGCTGTCCGCCCACAGGGCCACGGTCCAGCTACTCGCCTGGATACCCCCCCCCTGCCCCCCCTACACCCCCCACCCAGTACAACTACAGAGCATCACCAGCACACGGTGCTCAGTGAAACCATAGACAGAGTTAGAGATTGTTACCGGGGGTCAAAATAAAAATTATTAAATATACAGACTAGAGATTCACTGCAACCACAATGTGTGTAACATATTAGAGCTGGGCGATATACTGTATCATGATTCAGGATACAGTATATCAGATTTTCTATTTTGACAATATAGAAAATTACAATATTGCCTATACAGATATATTTTTATAGCTTTTTACCTCCACAAAGTGTAAAACGTCTGTTTCTCTGTCTGTGTTTCTCTGTCTGTCTGTTAAATAACATGAAAAGTTATTAATGGATTTGGATGAAATTTTCAAAAAAATTTGACAAATGTAACAAGGAACATGTGATTACATGTTGGTGATGTTCTGGATACTAAAAGAAAAAAAAAACATATATATATAGAGATATATCTCTCTATATATATAGATATATATATTAGGGATGTAACGATTAATCATAAGGCAGTTAAAAATCGATTCATAGGTATCACGATTGACATTGATACTTTGAAAATTGAATCGCAGTACTTTTTTTAAACAGCAGAGGGCGCTATATATTATCTCTTCTCTTGTCCAGCAGTGTACACTGCGGGCGGAATCTGCTACTACTTTCTTTCTGGCCGCCTTCTACTCTTAAACATGTTCATAAATGATTCATTACCCCTTTAGCACCAAAAGAATATCTGTAATATTACGTGAATATCTGTAAAAGTCACGTTTTTCTATTAGCTCTGTCTGCTAGCATAGCATCTCTTCTTCACTGCAAGGGTGTCTGCATGCCAACCGACAACTGGGTGCAGCGCCCTCTGCTGGTCCAAACAAATATCTGACATAAATACAGTGAAATGACTTTTTTTTTTTTAAGTCCAATTGTGAAGGCACAAAATACATTTTCAGTTGCACTTTTAAAAAGAATTTTTTACATTGCATTGTTTACTATAGAACCAGAATTGAAATTAATAGGCTTCTTCTTCATTTGTATTATTCTTTTATTTCATTCAAGATTTATTTTAAGTTAAATTGCATTGTTTTGAATAGTTTATCAAGGGATTCTTTTGACAATGAAAAATAAAAGTAAAATAGTACAGTATTTTCTAGTTTTTTTTCCCAAAAAAATAAAGGAATATTTTTCAGTCATTTGTCTACAGTCCCAATTTGTAAAATAAATTGTGAATCGAATCGAATCGTGAACCCAGTATCGTGAATCGAATCGTATCGGGAGTTGAGTGAATCGTTACATCAGTCCTACCGATACAGTGATGACACTGGTATACAGTATTAGAACATTAGAACATTGCCTGTTCTAAATAAGCCTGTGGATGTTAACATCCTAAAACCAATCATGCAAAGACAGAACAAAAACATCAGGCAATGCACTGTGCACATTATGCTGAGTCAGCTTAAGTACTACGTCATTATAGTTACACATTGGTTTTTCAGTTTAAAAATTAAATCTGGTTCTGTTTGTATGATATTTGGATATTTAAGGGAAACTATGATGAGAGCTTCATGTTCTAATCTCACCACAAAGAACGACACAGAGGGACTTTTATTCTGCTGCGTTTATTAAAAATGATCTTATATCATATTGTCCACCTCACACTGATGGTAGAGATGTTATTTATGTGTTGATGATGTTTCTTTAAAGAGTTATTGATGCTGGAAGTCTGAATCTGAATATCTGACAACTTTACCAAACAGTGTTATGATCCAAATAGTATCCAGATAATCTGGTGACTTTTGCTCCCAGTCCGGACATAAAAAGAAGCAACGCATAAGTCACATTACTGGTGAAATGAAACGTTATCAATACATAAATAAATCAAAACCAAAGAATGCATGTTACGTAAAACATGCACATATGTGGTGTAATGAATCTACTGGTGCTTCTCATTTCTTATGATCAACTTCCGTGTGTGTTGTTAGTGGTATTTATAACGTGCAAAATATTGTTTTTACTACCATTTGCTAAACTGTCAAATGGTAGAAGTTTGAACATCTATTGTTCCTCACATCAGCCTCACAGTTAATAGTCAGTCACCAGTTTATTTAGATACTATTTAGACCGTAACACCGTGAAACAAAACTACAGCGTGAACAGATTTATACTAAAACATCCACAGAATGAATGAAAGCAGGATCAGAAAACTGTTGAAATTAATCCTAAACAGTCTTATTGTGTGAGGAGACCTGGTCCAGGACCTGAGGAGGGAAACCATGTGTAGTGGACTTTAGTTCTCGTTCTAATTTCTCTATAAATATCACAAACAGAACAAGTTTTAAATAAATAAACAGAAAAACACTGTTTAACTGGTTTTCTGTAGTTCTGTTTTGGTTTTAAATCAGAAAAACCAAAGAACGAAGGGTACACGGTTTATGATGCTGTATAAACACAGCCACAAAAACAAAGTTAGCGCGCTAAGCTAACACACCTTATGAAGTGGTCGCTACAGCATCAGCAGACTCTGCTCCTCCTGACCACAGACGTAGCTTTAAAATCCACTTCATTTCTCTATAAAATCTATTTTCCTCTTCTCAGTTAGAACGATTGGAGCATCCGTAAACTACACAAAATATGGACATTGATGATTTCAGACGTCAGATTCTCAAGTTTCCTGCTCTCCATCATAATTTAGCGCTCTCGCTTTGTCGTGATGCAGCAATGTGAGTGACATCACGATAATCAACAGAGCAGGACATAGACATATACACATTACAACAGCTCTAGGGTACGTTCAATAGCACAAACATTAAACAATGACACCACAGTATATTATATCTATAGAGCAGACTCCTGTACGCTGTCAGTGAATAACCAATCATATCTTTGATTAATAAAAAGCTTCCCTGTAGTGGCCGGGAACAGTGTGTGTGTGGGGGGGGACACAGTAGGTCAGCTGGGGGGGCACTGCCCGTGAATGCCCCCCCATGCCGCCGACACTGTTCAATGTATGTTTTGAACTCTAGTTTATGGTAGAAAAGAGTTTAGATGTCATTGATCAGATGAAGTCCACCATGTATGGACAGAATATGAAGCAGTGTGCACAGCGTGCACGTCTCACTGATGGATTCATTCCTCCTGCTCTCATGCTTACTGTCTCTGACTGATCTAAAGAAGAAGCAATCTGCACTCCATTAGACACACGAGCCAGGAAACACAAGACATGTGATTACTGCCGACAAGACAAAAGCAGCAAAATCAGGTTCATGGTCAAATATCAGACGTGATTAGAACACATGATGGAAACAAACCCACACCAACATCAACTAAACCAGTGTTTCTCAAATGGAGGGAGAGAAAAAAATAAATAAAAGCATTAAAATTATGAAGTTTTATAAAGTTTATTTTTAGTTAAAAATGATAATCATACTGAATATTACCAGCAACACACAAAACAACAAAAACACAAAATAAGAGAAACATTTACTGAATAATAAAACAAACTAACAAAATGATGATAGAAACGACTAGAACATATATATATATATATATATATATATATATATATATATATATAAAGGTCAGTGTTGGTCCAACACAGGTGATGACAAAAAATGATGAAAACTATATAAATAAATCTATTCAGGAGGAAATAAATACTGTTTCATTTATTTACAAAATGAGATCATTTAAAAAGTGTTATCATTCATTCATTCCATCATTATGATTTATAGATGTTTTTAAATAGTAAAATGTTGGAGTCAGACATAAGGAGGTTCTAGGACTCAGAAATAAGAGAAAGGGGGACTAGAACCTAACAAGTTAGAGAACCACTGATTTAAACCATGAATAGAGGAAAAACTACTGGAAGGTTTGACCAAGAGTGAAATATTATTTGGGTTAAAATATGTCGAGGCCTGATGATTTTTATCATATTGTTTCCAGTAAAAATGTGACACAATGAAATATGTAAAGTGTCTGTTGCTTAATAAAGCACTTATTAATGATCATTTTCTTTTTCCTTTCCACTCCGTTACCATCAACCGTATCCATGGAAACCCCAGAACAACTTTGTTGATGTGAATGTTTAAAAATAAAGAACATTAATAACCATTGAGTAGTAGCTCAGTGTGTGATGGCTGGGAACAAATTTCCGTTACCATAGAAACACCTTCATCATTCAAACCCATGTTAGTCAGAACATTAGCTGCTAATGCTAATCATACTACGGATTAGAAGCAGATTTGATAGAGAAAATTAATTTGAAAAAAAATCAAGAATATAGATGAAAAACGAGATTCAAGTCGAAATTTTGAGAATAAAGTTGAAATAATGTTGAGATTAAAGTAAAACACATTAGGACCAGTTTGGATGGACACTTTATTAGAAAACCTTCCACTTTTATCACTATATTAGATTGCGGTTATTTTAAAAAAATTCAACTATAATCTCAACATTTCAACTTTATTCTTGATTTGCACAAAATTATTTTCTCTATCAACATTGGCCCTAATCCTCTATCGTATCGTTAGCACAGCTAAAGATGGAACATTAGTGAACCTTTACATCATTGTCAACGTCCCAAATGTGACCCTAATAAACATTTGACCCATAAATACACACGACCACAAACGCCATCACAGTAACACACAGCATAGAGATTAGGACACTTTCATTAGCCTCTGTTAATGAAGGAGAAATATTCTAATTCCTGGATTCCCTGTGAGCGCCCAAGCTTCCACTTTAATGGAGAAGTCAGAGAGAAACGTTCTAGTCAGCGTTAAGAAGCTGTGACAGCGTCTGACGGCTTTATTTACCACAGTCACTCACAATAAACACACACTTTACTCACAGCCATGATGGGATTAAATGCAGCATATCACAACTATCAGATTAGAAAGCTTCTAATCTTCTGTTTTTAACCATATAAACCATTCTAACACAACCATCACTGCAAACACACTATTATTTTGTCAAACATAACCAATCCAGCACTGCTCACCTTTAAAGTGATGTCATGTCTGACTGAATCCAGAAATGACATCTAAAATGATCTAAAACAGACATTAGAAACATTTAGTCTAAAACACAGCAGGGTTCTCAGCAGGAGTATTTCACAGCATAGGGGGCGTGGAAATGTATGATAAAATCAGACCGACTGCTTCATTTGTTGTGCAGTACCATAGAGAAGAGAAGAACCAACCTAAAGTCTCAAAGTTTGGGACCATTTCACTGAAAACTTCTACTACAAACCTGAGGTAGAACCAACATCTGTGACATGAAACTAATAGTAATATGTTAGAATCAACGCAAAAAAATAAATAAAACCTCAATAACATTTCAACACGGTTTCAAAACAGGTATAAAAACCTCAAACTCAGCGAATGGCCTGCATCGACGGACTTATTCTGAGGTTGAGAAAGTAGAAAAGCAGATAATTGTGTTTTTCAGAGAACGTTGAGCAGAAAGGAGATGAAACAGCGTGCTCACCGTTGAAGCCGGTGAAGTTCCCCCAGTTGATGACGGAACTGTTAAAGGGCAGCGAGCTGTTGTCGAAGGGATCCGTGTCGTTGGACGGGTTCCTCATGGTGTCCGTGAACAGGTTCATCTGCAGCAGCGTCTTTATCAGGTAACGCAGCATCTTTGAGGCTCAGAGAACCTGCAAAGTGCCCACACTCTTCTTCTACTGTATGGGTCGCTGCTCTCAGCCTACTCAGACACAGTTACACAGATTTCCTCTTCAGGTATCCAAACATTCTGGAGTAAAAAGTCTGCCTGAAAAAGTGCAGTAAATGTAGTCAGTGTCCATAGGATGATAAATGAAGGGGGTGGGGCATGAGGGGGGGTCTTAATAGATTCGCTCCTTCGTTCTTGATCTTTTTGTCATTCAATCAAATAACTTCACAAGCACAGAAAAAGAACAGCCTCTGGTCGCTGTGAAAGCATCCAGCGATGTGATGCTGAGCCCCTTCAGACCGGGCTCTCCAGCCCCTCCCTCGGCTCCTCCTGTGTCCCTCCCTCTCTCTCTCTCTCCCTCGCTCGTCCCGGGGGTCCACAGAAAAAAGGGAAACTGGCAAAGTGAGCAGGTGCTGTTGGCAATAAATGTTTAATTATCAGATTAATAATCATCCCAATAGACAGAAACAGACACAATTACTGTCAGTGTTTAAAGCAGTGGTTCTCAGCCTTTATCAGGCCGAAACCCCAAAATAAAGGTCCCATAGAGCAGGGACCCCCACTGTATCTGAAGGTGGTTGAACACAGACATGAACATTGAAGAACAGTCATGTGGAGACAGGACCATCTATAAGGGGGAATGAAGGGGAGAGATTTTTGGGGTCCATCCATAAAGTCAGTAAAATGATGGTCCATTGTTCTATGAATCTGTGATAACCACATTTATTTATTCATCTGAATAATATCCACTGTTATCCAGGAACGTTTATTATTATTATTATTATTATAGTCATCTTAAAGATGGAAATCATGGTTTTAATCACTAATAAAAAGGTTCAAAGTGAATAAAAATGATGGATTTTTTTTTTTTTTGTTAAACAGAAATTGGTTAAAAGTTGTAAATATTAGAGTGGATAAAAACAGACAGAAAAAGTGGTAAAAAAAGGTTAAAAGTGTGAAGATTGGAACAATTAGTTTAAACTGGTAAATAATGGGCATGATACATGGTGAATGAACTTGTAAAAAATAATCATGAAATCTGGTGAAAAGAGGTTAAAAGTGACAATAATGAATCAACATATGTAACATTAGGTGTAAAAGTGGTAGAAAGGGTTTATAAGTGCTGAACATGTCTGGAAAGTGAAAAAAATGTGCAGAAAAGACAGTGAAATGTGATGTAAAAGTGTCAGAAATAGGAGAAATGTAGCAAAAACGTCTCAGTGTCTCACGAGCCCAAGTTTGAAAACTCTGAACTAGAGGTGTCCAAACTACTACACATATTGGTTGATGTCGGTTTTTATCTCCTTTTTTGTAACATATTTGCGGTTAATAACTGTAAAGTTTCAGACACATTCTCCTCTACGTCACTTTCACTGTGAAAGAGCTCTTCCAAAAATGCACTGACATATGATATTTTCAGAGAGAGGTGTGTAGATTGTACTACACACAGAGCACTATGAGAAACGATGTGGATAAAGGGCCGTGTAAGCTTTTAAATGATTGTGAGAAATATCAGTTCTATTGTGGCAGGTGTGAGTGGTTTATGCCCATGGCGTGGGAAAGTTCTCATGAGAATATTGAAATGTGAAAGACAAAAATGTCAACTACTAATTTTATGATCAAATTGACCCTAATTATAATATGAGGGTTAATGTGGAGGAAGATCAGAGACTAAGACAATGTGGGCGGAGATTATCATTTACCCACGAGGAAGAGCAAAGCGTTATGCCTGTGGTGCTACTGTGTGAACGTAACTAAGCAGAAACCTGTCAGGGCCCGTTAATATGATGGTGGAGGACCCACAGGGAGGCAGGACCAATATTTGAAATACATCCATGGTTTAATCCAACTAAAGTCAAAGTAACAAATGAAAGAACATAAGAAGGGAACACCAACCTGAACAGGAAACACATCACAGCACATGTGAAGCTAAACAATGACGGAGGCAATCAGGAAATACAGCACACCTGAGTGGAAGAAGGAGGAGCCTAATTAGGAAGTGAAGACACAAGCACAGAGAAAGACAGAAGAGTTAATAAAACACCAACAAACCAAAAAAGTGATCAAACAGATTTTAAAAAAAAAAACAGATTAACACAGGGTTAAAAACACCACCAGTTAGTGTACAGTTTCAACTTTGGGATCGTGAATGCGTGTGAATTTTTTAATGTTACTTTTGACCAGATTTACAGCAGATATTCATTTTTCTCATGAAAATCTAATTTTAATGTTAAACTTAAATATTACATTTAAATCTTAATATTAAACATTTAGATTTAATGTTTAACATTTAAATTTATATATAATATTTAACATTTAGATTTAACATTTAACCCTGTAAAAGCCAAATATAAATGAACAGAAAAAAATGTTAAACATTAAACCTAAATCAAAATGTTAAATCTAAATGTTTAACATCAAATCTAAAAGTTAATTCTAAATATGATATTTAAATATTTAAATGTTAAATACAAATTAAAATGCAAAAATGTAAATCTCAATAGTGAAAATACCTCCAGCCTGTGAGCCAGATAGCAAAATAATAGGTGACATGTAGGAGGAGGCAGCACCTTTGGATGAGAGATCATCCATGCTCAGCAGAGCTCAGAGGGAGAGAGGAAAGGCGCTTACGAGACAGAAAATGGCGCTACGTATACGTAGAGTTGACCTTCACAGCAGCGCACACTCGACCAGAGCATGTGTGGAACTCATGGATAATGTGGCGATGGTGAAATAAAACAATATAAAAAAAACGGGGAACGCAGTGACCCTCTGTATGTCTGGGAGGAAGAGGAAGTTACGTCTGTGCAGACTGACGGGAGAGAAAGTTGGAGGAACGCCAAAATACAGTAAGAAATCCATTCAACTCTGACCCAGATAGATAAATAATAATAGTTTTATCATCAAAAACCTGGTCTGTGTTTTTTTTAGTTTTATATAAGGAAATAATGTTCAGATGTTAGAGTTGTCACTAAAGCAAAATAAAAAGCTTTAAAGTCACTGACAGGATTTTTTTGCTCTGAAACTGAAGATTTGTGTAAAACTTGCTCTATTCAACAGCTGATTACAAAACAATGAACGAGCCAGAAACAAAATCTTTTTGTTCATGACAGTAGAGGCTCCAGTCCTTTCAGAATCTGTGTCAGATTTCAGATAGTACATAGTAGAAAATATTCTTGTGGTCTTTAGAAATCAGTCAAAATGCTGAAAAACAGCTGGTACTGGTGTAAAGACAACCATATAATACTATATAGTTTATGCCATATAATTTCAATAGCTTTCAGGACATCCAAATTTTGTGGGGCATTTTTACAATTGTTCAGTGATTATTCAATATTTACTCTGTACATGTTTAGTTTGATCTGATCAAAACATTTTGAGATATGAGCAATTTATTGGGGGGGGGGGGGGGGGGGGGGGGGGGGGGGGGGGGTGTCCTTATTTTTCTATCCTTTTCAGCTTCTATATCAGAATAAAACTGGTAATCATCCCTGTACATTACATCTGGTAATTATACAGAAAGAAAATTTAAGAAAAATAATACAAATGGAAATGAAAACAGCACTGGTAATAATATAATATATAATAATAACAATAATATGTATTAACTTATCTGTTTTAATTTATAGCGTAATGCAGTGGTTCTGAAACATTTTAGGCTCCAGACCCCTTTTCTCTTATTTCTGAATCCTAGTCCCTGTTTGTCCAACTACAACATTTAGCTTATAAAACTATTTAAAAACATCTATAGATAATAATTGTGACAACACACATAAATAATCTCATTTTGTAAATAAGTGAATGAAACAGTATTTAGTTCAGTGGTTCTTAACCTTTTTTGGATCGTTTTTTAAATCCTGGTGCTAACCTTCAGAACGTTGGATGGTCAGGCTCCTCCCTCCTACAGTAGAGATGTGTTGTGACCTTGTACCTCCTCTCAGAGGCTGAGGTCTCTGGATCAGAACCTGCTCATGGTCCCTCGTACTCGTTTCAGGACCAGAGGAGATCACTCCTTCCAGGTGGTCGTGCTGATGTTCTGGAACATTCTTCTGCTTTCCTAGAACTTGATTCTGTTTTTAAGAACAAACTGAAAACCTCTTTGTTTCAGAAGCGTTTTAGTTCTAGTGGATAAAGAGTTGTTTTATGAACATCATGTTTTGTGACTGTAAATGTACATTGTAATTCTGTGTAATTCTCTGTCGGTGAAAGGTGTTAAATAAATGAACATTACTTATTACAAACCCCCATTGGCAACACTTTTAATCTCAAATATATAAAATGAAACACTAAGTGTGGAGTGAAAGAATGAAGCCATGTACAGAAATACAGTTGTTTAAGATTGTGTGTTGTTTTAATTAAAAAAAACGAATAGTGATTAAAACATTTAAAAAATCTAATTGAGGTTTTCAAAATTTCAGGTTGTTTTTAAAACATCATATTTCTCATGTTGTACATTTGATCTTTTTTGTGGTGTTTGTCCTTCTAAAACCATGAATATATTCTTTATGGTATATGTGAGTGTGTGCGTATGGATGAACAAAGATGGAGCTGCATGCCTTCAATCATGCTCCAGCATCCCATACATGTCTAATGCCTCGTCCACATATCATCATTGACAAGCAATTGCAGAACACAGCCGGTCACATGTGTGTCCTGGACGTCCCGCTGAGCAGCTCCTGTTAATGACGACCCGGCCCTCCATCGGGGCCTTGTCCTCCTGCTCCATCACCGTGACAATGCGAGCTGTCCCACTCACAAAGCTCCCGTGACGACCCCCTTCCTGTGCCCGTATCCCACTTCCTCCTCATTTTAGAGGCTTTTCCATTCATGAGGAGCGTGTGCTACGTCCACACATATGGAGCTAATGAGCTAATAATACAATGACCACAGTAAACACGCCTGGAGGACCGCCAACACACACATCCAATCATCATTTACTCAGTGATAGATACACTTTCATTCTATACAACACTTTCATCCTGTATTTTACTGACAGTAGACGAAGCTAAACTAGCTACAAATGCTACTATGAAGTTTCTCACTTCCTGTGATTGTTTACATAAAACTGTAAAGTAATAATTTACTGTGAATGGAAGCTGGATTACCTGGAGAAAACTAACATACAGTATGTACAGGGAGAGAACATGCAAACACAACATAAATCAACAAATCAAATCCTGATTTAAAAACACAAAGACAGATTAGTCAGAATACAGATTCTTTATCAAGAATATTTTTAACTAATATATTTACTTCTTCTCATCTTACAAACCATTTGAACTCATAAACCAAAATAAAGTGCACATTTCTTCATTTATCACTATGTAAGTAAAGGCATGATATACATGTTCAGCATTTTGCTTATTAATATTAGGTATTCTACCTTTGTGCTTCCAAATAATGAAAGATTCTTTATTTCATTTTGAGGGACTTGAAAAATCACATCAAATAAATTACATTTTAATTAATGCAAGAGAAACATCTCATTACAGAGCAAAAAAATCAAAAAATAAAACCCAATATCTCAACAATCCAATACAGACACTGTATGCACACGCACACACAGTAAGTCCTCATCATGTGTTGAAGTGCACACTTTGATCATATGTCTAGGAGGGGCTTACACAAGCTCCTCCCTCCATTCTTTAGGTCTCATCATGTGAGAAACAGTGATGAGAATCTATGAAGTACATTATGAATCTATAAAGTGGATTATGAATCTATGAAGTAGATTATGAATCTATAAAATACATTATGAATCTATAAAGTAGATTATGAATCTATAAAATAAATTATGAATCTATAAAATAGATTATGAATCTATAAAATAAATTATGAATCTATAAAGTAGATTATGAATCTATAAAATAAATTATGAATCTATAAAGTAGATTATGAATCTATAAAATAAATTATGAATCTATAAAGTAGATTATGAATCTATAAAATAAATTATGAATCTATAAAGTAGATTATGAATCTATAAAATAAATTATGAATCTATAAAGTAGATTATGAATCTATAAAATAGATTATGAATCTATAAAATAAATTATGAATCCATAAAATAGATTATGAATCTATAAAGCAGATTATGAATCTATAAAATAGATTATGAATCTATAAAATCGTTTATTAATCTATAAAGCAGATTATGAATCTATAAAATAGATTATGAATCTATAAAGCTAGAGCCACACTTTGCTGCCGTCAACATTTTTACACAATCTGCTTTTAAACGTTATATTTTTTCTTTAACATTAAAAACAAATCTATTTTCCACATTCCACAAACATTGGTGCACAGTGACTAACTGTATTTATATCATTTCTGAGGAATGTTCTGTGATTTTGACTCATTTGGTTTTACATTAGGAATTCATTGATTTTATTTCATAGAATTAAACAAAATGTTTAAAATGATGTTTTAAAATGGATGCAGTAAACTATTTCAAATACATTTAGCTTCTGTATTTTTAACATAAAGTAACGAGTGTATTGTTTTTTATTAATATCAATTGTTTTATTTTCATTTGATTTAAGGACAAAAATCTAACAAGGAAGATTAATATTAACCATTATGAAATGGGAGAAATATTTCTTTTTTAGGATTACTGAGGTGTTTGGTACCCCCAACTCTTTGTTAGTGAACTCCCCACTCTACCACTGAGCCAAGCGCTCCCCTTTATTCCCCTTATAGATGGTCCTGTCTCCACGTCTGTGTTCAACCACCTTCAGCTACAGTGGGGGTCTCTCCTCTCTGGAACCTTTATTTTGGAGGGTCCCCGCTCTCTGGAACCTTTATTTTGGAGGGTCCCCGCTCTCTGGGACCTTTATTTTGGAGAGTTTCCGCTCTCTGGGACCTTTATTTTGGAGGGTCCCTGCTCAGAACCAGCTGATTGGCTTCAAATCTTACTTCATCAGCAGAATATTCAAATTCATCAAATATTCCAGACACTTTTAGTGAAAACAGTGACATGTTAGTCCATCGTCTGTTTGACGTTCAGTGTGTGAGACCAATGCAGTGGTTTAACGTTAAACTGAAATGTTTTTATGCCTTAACATGAGGTCTTTCTCGTCCATATTTTGACATCTAGATAGAATCCAGGTTGATAGTATTCAACCAAAGGGTTAGGAAACCCAAACCAGCAAAAGTGCTGAGTCATGCTTTTCCTAGCATAGAGTGCCTTGCCCCACTGCACATAGAGTGGGTGAAGTCTTCATCAGTAGCCACACCAAGCATGTGTGATTGCGTTGTTTGTGTAAATTGCGTTAGAAACGATAAAAACATGTGACCAACGTTCTCACGCCTAAATCACTCAATCATTGTCTGTTCATGGTTGTATGGAATGTTTCCTTTCTTTTGTAAAGCACTGTTAAGGCCTTTGACCAAACGGGACGTTGACATTAATGAGACGTTAACGTCTGCTTATTATCATATGAATTAAACTGTGTGTGTTCCCATTCATCCTCATTTCTAATGGCTTTGCATGAAATTCAGTTTCATGCTTTTAATCTGCGTCCTGACAACAAAGCTAAAGGTCAGTGTGTACAGATCTGCTGCTCTACACAATGATCAATAAAAGAAATAATCAGCTCATAAGTGCTGAAAATGTCTAAAAAGTGAAACGTGTAGAAAAGTCATTAAAATGTGATGTAGAAGTGTCAGAAATGGGAGAAATGTAGCAAAAATACATTGAAAGCAGCAAAAATATGGCAATAAAAAGTGATGAAAATAGGTTAAAATATGGTGAGTTTGGTGCAGTTGTAGAAAAATGGTAAAAATAACAAAAAAATGATGTTCAGAAAATATTTGTAGTTTCTTGGAAAGGACCCCCTCCCAGTGAACCCCTGCTTTAAATGAAGCTGCTTCTATTGTAGCAGATGAATGTCACGTCGCCTGCTCTGCCTGTCAGACGAAGGAGAGGGTGGAGGAAGCGCTGAGCTCCAGGATCAACGTCGGATCAGATGAAGCGTGGTGAGCATGTGATCAGAGATGAGCGGTGATGTGCAGACCGTGTCACAACATTCCACATCATCTGTGCCTGGGTCTGGATGTGTGGGGTCCCTCTGGGGGCCTCTAACAGGGCCAGGGGACGGTCGGATGCTGTGCCCAGCTGGAAGGAGGAAGGTTGGATGCAAGCCAGGGCCAGATTGGGCTTTTCCAGCAGGTTCCCCCAGCCCACCCTGTCAGTGACATCACAACACAACGCTTTAGGTCCGTCACCAGAGCTGGGCTCAATGTTGGTGCACATGTGCTAACGTGTGCTAATTAGGGTCCCTGTCCTGGACATTTAGGAGCCCGGCCATAAGGAGAGGCCATAAGGAGAGGCCCCTGTTAGAGTCAAACACTCCCTCTGAGAACAACCTGAGCCTTTCTGTTCATTTCCTCCAACTTCAAAACTCTTTAAACCAGTGGTTCTCAACATGTTCAGCCCTTTAGGGACCCTCCAAAATAAAGGTCCCAGAGAGTGGGGACCCTCCAAAATAAAGGTCCCAGAGAGCGGGGACCCTCCAAAATAAAGGTCCAGAGAGCGGGGACCCTCCAAAATAAAGGTCCAGAGAGCGGGGACCCTCCAAAATAAAGGTCTCAGAGAGTGGGGACCCTCCAAAATAAAGTTCCAGAGAGTGGGGACCTTCCAAAATAAAGGTCTCAGAGAGCGGGGACCCTCCAAAAATAAAGGTCCCAGAGAGTGGGGACCCTCCAAAATAAAGGTCTCAGAGAGTGGGGACCCTCCAAAATAAAGTTCCAGAGAGTGGGGACCCCCACTGTATCTGAAGGTGGTTGAACACAGACATGAACATTGAAGAACAGTCATGTGGAGACAGGACCATCTATAAGGGGGAATAAAGGAGAGATTTTTGGGGTCCATCCATAAAGTCAGTAAAATGATGGTCCATTGTTCTATGAATCTGTGATAACCACATTTATTTATTCATCTGAATAATATCCACTGTTATCCAGGAACGTTTATTATTATTATTATAGTCATCTTAAAGATGGAAATCCTGGTTTTAATCACTAATAAAATGGTTCAAAGTGAATAAAAATGGTGGAAAATGAGGTGAAATGAGATTTTAAAAAACACAGAAATGTGTTAAAAGTTGTAAATCAGAGTTGATAAAAACAGACAGAAAAAGTGGTAAAAATGGTTGAAAGTGTTAATATTAGAACAATTAGTTTAAACTAATTGTGGACGTCCCGATATAACTTTTTCACTATATTGCAGCCTTGACCGATTCCAATACGATATCCATACGAATCATACATACTTTTATGACTTATTTTGTAGAACGTTAGATAATACTTCTAGTGATGTTACAACAGTCAACAACAGTAGGGATGAGAAAAACTGAGCCATCTATTATTTATTCATTGGTTACATGTATTTTAACCTTCAACATAATATCTACAGTATTCTACAATTGAATAAAATAAATCAAAAATAAATGATAAGACTATGAAAAATAACCTAAATAAATCTTATAAAAACAAATTCTACTTTTAAAATGCAAACAAATGAAGTTCCCTTCAGTTATTTTTTACTGTCTACAGTATATGGTGGGGGCGGGGACAAAAACAACAACAATGTCACTGCTCCAGTTTCACAGACTGTGACTTTACCCAAAACAATATGATCATTGATCTTTGTCTTCACTAAAAAAACCAAAGAGATTTTAGATGAAGTCTGATCAAATCCAATATTCATTTTCTGGCTGATATCAGACCGATGTCCAATATCAGTATCGGATTGAGACACCCCTAGTTTACGCTGGTAAATAATGGGCAGGACAAATGGTGAATGAGGTTAAATTGCCAAAAATAATCATGAATTATGGTGAAGAGGTTAAAATAATGGGTCAACATGTGACATTAGGTGTAAAAGTGATAGAAAGGCTTTATAGTGATGAACATGTCTGGAAAGTAGAAAAATGACATTGAAATGTGATGTAAAAATGGGCTCAAATTGTTCAGAAAACATTCTTACTTAAAGGCATCTGGTGACCACAAATGGTGTCCTGGCCCCCATGTTTAGAACCCCTGCTTTAGTTATTGCTGCTATCACTAAAACGTCCTCTTTGGTCCGTTACCGTCACAGAAGTTTAATGTGAGGATGATCTGATCTCCAGAGGCCAAAAGACCAAGTTAAACCAAGCCACGTTAAACCCTACGCACACTCTGGATAATTGCACAACAAAAGCACAATTAGCCGTGACCCCATAGACATTAGGAAGGAAAATATGGAGCTGTCATTTATCCCGTCTCACATTAGCATCTCATGAATGAAGGTGTTTTAATGTGGTTCTACTCATCCTTTAAACACTTTTATTTCCAGATGAATGCAGATACATGCAGAGCATCATCTAAATATGCATCACAGTTAGACGTGTGTGTTCCCTAAGGGGGGGGGGGGGCTGCTCACACACTGACCCCTCACTCTGCACTGGGTACCACACGCCTGGAAGAAGTCCTTGAGATGAATATCACGCTCTCACAATCAGCAGTGTTTAAAAACACTGGAGTTCATTCTAATCAGAGCTCTGGGTTCAACGTGAGTAAAAACATGCTTCTATCAGCCTGAGATGCTTCAATAACAGGAAATATACACATAATTCAGATATGTGCTCTTATTTTGAAAAGAACAACTTCCAGCCTCACCATAATAATGTTTTTTAAACTTTTATTGTTTCTGGTGTTTCTGTTTTTTTGGTTTTAGAAACAATAAGTGGAAACCAACCCATTTTTATTGACCCTGATAAAAAAAATATGGTTTGAATTTTAATTTTAGTTTTTCAATTTAAAAACAAAACTGTTTTTTTTGTTTTCCTTTTCTGAACAGAAAATGAAATAACCCTGACCTCCACTGACCACTCTGTCCTGAGCACCCACCGCAACACGACCAATCATTAATGTCAGTTTAGGTGAGGAAGGCGGGACTAATGAGAAGGTCATTATGAAAACGTGAGTCAATGTAAAAACCAAATACCCACACTTCCTCTTACCAAAATAAAAGTAACTTCAAAAATAAATGAAGTGTATTCAACTAAGGAGAGAAATAAGGCACATTTTCTCCACTGGGTTATAATAATATATATTTACAGATATTTATTAATCAAACAATACGTTGATTTATCTGATATTTGAAAGAAATACAAGGAAAAAACAACTTTTTAACTTTGTCATGTGTACTTCTGGTTCCTTCAAAATAAAACGTCATGTCATCTATGTACACAGGTCAGATAGTGGAGCACAGAGTTCAGAGCAAACATTTTAGTTGTTATGCTGCAAAGAAGAAGTGGAACAACCTGCAGCAGAGCTGAAGTCAGCATCACATGAACATTTTTAAATCAGTCTCTACTGACTATGACTGAAAAAGAGATTTATTGTTTTTACTGCTGATTTTAATGTCCTTATTGATTTTTAAATTGTTTATTGTTTTCTGTTTCACTTTCTAATCATGTATAGCACATTTCATTGTGTATGAAATGTGCTTTACAAATACTGTACATTTGCCTTTTATTTTGAAGCCTGAGGTCATTTAATTTGACGGAGTTTGGTTTTACACGTGAGTCCGTTTGGTCTGATAAATGACAGAGATTTTCCTGATAGCTCACTCTGAGACCTGAGGAGGCCCTAAAATGTACACCGTACCTCATTGTAGAAACTTTATGTAAGACAAAAGTCATATACAGTATGTTCTGTTATTTACAAGCAGCTTCCAACAATACAACATATGACCTGTCATTATTATTATTATTATTATTGAAACCATGGCTATTCATATTTTAATGTATACAAAAATAAATATCTTATTCACTGTAGGCCATTTTTCACACACAGCTGACACATTAACATCCATATTTATGGACATAAGATTTAAAAGGTCACAAGCTTTGCCAATAATAGCAAAGCCACCAAATTATATCTCAATAATAATAGTGTTTATCGTCTGTTATTTCTCGTCCAAAATTGTTCCATGAAAGAAAATTTACATAATCAAATCTTTTATATTGCAATTTTAAATGGAAAATCAGCCCAATCTGTGATGTAATACAACATATTTTGTGGTCATTTTACAGTGAAAATAAAGATTTCCTTTGTCTGCTGTAAGTATTGAAGTATTTATTTTAAATTCAATTCAACTATTTCAACATTCCTGGGCTCAGAAACATAAAGTAAATGAAAGTTATTTCTCATCGCAGACAAAACCAATCCATGTATTTGTGTGTGTACCAGGTGAGCTACATCACGCACCAGCAGCTCTGGCCACGCCCCCTCTGCAGGCAACCAGCTGGGACCATCAGCCCAGTAACAGGTAGCCTCCCCAGGTGCTGGGACCCCCCAACCAGCGAGATTAATGCTGCTATTGGTCGATGACGGCAGGAGCAGGTCACAGCGTGGTTGGCTCAGCGATATTTTTAATGGCAGTGAATTATGGATCTGAACCATCTGGTGACGTGGGGGAGGGGAATGATATGTCTGATGGACAACTTTAACAAAGATGTGGCAAAGGGAGCGAGGGGGCGTGGCCAGGCCTTTGTGTGGCATGATGGGCTGCTTATTCACAGCTGGGGTAGTCCAAATTGTTCTTTTATGTTCTTTTATTCAGCTTTATTGAGGCCGGAGGGGCTTGAGAAATGATTAACAGACACAACAACAGGACACGCCCTTTGTCAGGACTTCTCTCTCAATTTAGTCCCTGTCCATTTATTCTGTGCCCAGAATGTGTGACGTTAATAGACTCTGGCTCTGCTTGGTTAACTGGGACGATTGGCTGAAAAAGCACAGCCTGCAACATTTAGACGTCACACCTCACGTGTGTCAAACTCAAGGTCCGGGGGCCAAATCACAAATAAAATGGGTTCAAAGTGACCAAAAAAGTGGTAGAAAAGGTGGTGAAATGGGATTTTAAAAGCCATATGTGATGTAGAAGTGTCAGAAATGGGAATAATGTAAAAGTGCAAAAATACATTAAAAGGAGCAAAAATATGGCAAGAAAAAGTGATGAAAATAGATTAAAATATGGTGAGTTTGGTGGAGTTGCAAAAAAATGGTAAAAATAACCAAAAATTGGCTCAAATTGTTCAGAAAATATTCTTAGTTTCTTAAAGGCATCTGATGACCCCCTACCAGTGTCTCACAACCCCAAAGGGGGTCCCAACCCCAAGGTTGAGAACAAGTGCTTTAAAGCATAAAATCCAGCCCTCGAGAGTCGTGGTTCTCAACCTTTTTTGGCTCTCGTCCCCCCTTTCTCTCTCTCTCCTTTCTGAATCCAAGTCCCCCCTATTGTCCAATTATAACAATTTTCTTCTTAAACTATTTAAAAACATCTATAGATCATAATTATGGAATGAACGAGTGATAACACAGGTTTTAAATAATCTCATTTTGTAAATAAGTGAATTAAACAGTATTTCATGCAGTGGTTCTGAAAGTGTTTTGGGTCTTGACTCCATTTTGAAATCACAAATCTATGGAATTAGTTTCATATTTAATTTTTTACTGCATTTTAGTTAAACTAGATTCACAAAGTGAAAGTATGTGAATACAGTTGTTTGAGTGTGTTGTTTTAATAAAAATAAATTATGAAAACATTTAAAACATTTATTTGACTTTTTCCAAACTTTCAAGTGACCCCATTTAAAGTCCAGGTGACCCCACATGGGGTCCCGACTGCAAGGTTGAAAAAAACTGATTTAGTGGCTCCTGAATAGATTTACTTTTTTAGATTATATCATACCTGGGGTGGAACCAAGACTGACTCTTTATTTGTTAACTTTCTCTTCTCTTTCTCTCCCTCAAGTACCCCTAGTGGTACACATACCCCCATTTGAGAAACACTGCATTAGAGCATCCAATTAAGCTTGCTCGAGAAAGTGATGATAAAAAAACATGAAGCATTTTGTAAATGACCAACTAATTGAGTTGTAGATATCTCATCCCCTCCAGATGCAAATAATCATTTCAACTATAGATGAACCGAAATGAAAATTTGTGGCCGAAGCCGAATAAAATATAAACACTTGCAGAATACCCAATAATACTGAATATCGAATATCATTGTTAAGTTTTTCACAATTTTTTTAATAGTGCATAAATAGCCTAGAATACATTTTTAAACATGTTTTTTTTTTAAGAAAGTAAATGTTTATTGAATATTCTGACATGTTTTAAATATTTCAGTAACCTTTGCTTTTCATAAAAAGCACAACAAAGTTTATCATTTATATTAACCCTTCAAATAAAACAAAACATTCATTCCAATAAAAATCTAAAGTACATTAAAGGTGAGGTATGATAATAAATAACATTCTAATGGTTTATCTACAGTGATAAACATCATTTAGCCTCATTCAGAGGAACAAAGTGTAAAAAGTTCTGTTTCCTCTCTTGTTATTACATATTTTATATAAAGTCAGCTTTAAACAGGACAGTTGGATTTTACCCATGTTGGCAGGTGGTCACCAAACATGCCTCCTAGAATGTTAGCTCCTCCCTCTCCAACTATCTAACAGCTAAAACAAACACTGCTGTTTAATATAGAATATATATTATACTTTATTACCATATATGTAAATACAAACTACACTACTTTTTCTGCTGCTGATCGTGTTGGGAGTCACTGCTTGGAGCCACGCCCATTGTTTACACACATCAGCTGTTAGCATACCATGCTAATGCTACACCAGTCTATGCAGCGAGACCTGGTGTAGTGTAAGGAGGAAACGATGGAGATGTTTACGTATTCATGGCTCACAGCGCTAACAACGCTAACAGCGCTAACAACAGACTCTGTTGTGGAATTGGACGGTTTCCAACTTTTAACTTGACGGAGAGCGGTAAGGAGAGAGTCTGGATGTGTTTGTGTGTGAAAAGGAGGAGGAGCTGCTGCTCTGGTTCTGCAGCAACGCACACACATTTCCGACTCAAAATCACTGTACGTTGTTTGATTGCGTCACACGCTACTATTTGGCCTTGATTTTAACTCACTAAACCGAAGACCAAATGTTGCTTTTTTTGCAATATTCGGCTGAATATATTCGGTGCATCCCTAAGTTAAAGCTGCTGAATTTTTCCAAAATCTGGCAAATTTTCATCAAATTATTCCACAACATGTCCCTAAATACCCAAAAATGAGGATATTTAAGTTAAGATCCTGCAGGAACTGATATACGTACAATTTATATGTGGAGATGCAAACCAGGGCACATTAATGTTGAATTTGGTCTTTTTCCCACAAAGAAAGACCTGTGAACCATTTCAGCTGAAATTGGTCCATATTTGGCCCCTGAACTAAAATAGTTTGCCACCCCTGCTCTTTCTGTATTTAGATTTTTCTCCATCTGCATATGAAGTAATGTAAGTGGGATTGTGTGCTTTATGCACAGTATTTGCTGAGTGAGACAAACATCCTTAAAGCTCACCTCGGCAATGTTCTCTATATGTTGATATACGCATTAATCTTACATTTTAAAAATAAAGAAGCCAATTCTATAAAAGGGGGCATTTTTATAGTATTATATATAATAGATATGCACCAAAATTAAAATTTGTGGCCGAAGCCGGAAAAAATATAAACGCTTAGCAGAATACCGAATGTGCTTGTTAAGTTTTTCACTGCTTTTTTTAATAGTGCATAAATAGCCTAGAATACACTTTTAGACATGTTTTTTAAAGAAAGTAAATGTTTATTAAATATTCTGAAATGTTTTAAATATTCCAGTAGCCTTTGCTTTTTCAAGTTTTAGATTTACATTCGGCCTTCAAATAAAATAAAACATGCATTCCAAAAAAAACTACAATGCGTTGAAGTGGATAAACCCACAACAAATGAATTATTGTCCTTTTGGCACAAATAGATAAACTAATAATGTAAACCTAGGGCCCTATAAAATCTGTTTGATTTTTTTCCAAATTCCATGTTTTCCACTTTAAATTTTTTAACTCAGGGTATTTTTTATTTATTTTTTTTATCATTAATATGTGTAATTTATTTAAAGAAAATATTAGTTTTTAACTCCGGTGAGTAAACAAAATAATTTATAATAATAATATTTAAAAAACATAATTAAACAAGGACATGGATTATTCTGACTGCTCCTTTTTAATAATTTATATGTCATATAAAGATGTATGAGAACAACATTAACGTCACCATGTCTCCCCTCAGGGATCAATTATTTACTGAATCCGATCAGGTTTATTGATTAAGTTTTGATCAACTTAATTTAAATTAACCTAATTTAAATGATCCTGATGACATCATTCCAGACCGTATTGATTACACAACAATAAATAGACACAAGGAAGAATATTTACAGTATCAGAAGTTATCAATAGTCTATGATGTTTCAGACTCTACAATCCCTGGTATCAATGGTCTCGTCCACAACAATAGAACAACTTTATCCACAGATCTTCTGTAGCTGTGATCAGATGTTGTTAGAATGTAACATTCTAATAAACGTTACTCCAAACAGACTTTTATTTTGTAAACCCGAAGTTCCGACTATAACGGTTGTACTTGAGGTAGCTTGCTGACTGAATGTGTAGCTATAGACACTTAATAAAAGCTGGAATAAAAAGAACTAAAGAACAACACAGACTGAGTTATTCTTAGATAGTCAGACATAACAGATCGAACACTGAGCAGGTGAAGATGATTAAAGCTGATCATATTCTCACGGAGCGCCGCTGTGCTACACAAAAAACGGACGGAACTTTACAGACACAGCAAAGTTAAACGGGCACTAAGAAATGTGCGTCGTACACTGCGTCACTGTACGTTGTTTGATTGCGTCACACGCTACTATTCAGCCTTGCTTTTAACTCACTCCACCGAAGGCTTTTTTTGCAATATTCGGCCTAACATATTCGGTTACCAAATATTTGGTGCATTCCTGATATACTCTGTGTATATATATGTATACCATAATTTCCGGGCTATAAAGCGCAGTTTTATTCGCCGCATTACAATAATGTAGCATTTTTTAAGAAAAATCCACACAAATGCTGCAGCCTAACATAGGCCACATAACGCTACAGAAACAAACTACTTTTCTCGTGTGAATCTGAGCTGCTTTAGTTTTGCAACACATTTTGCGAGACGTTGGTAGCAAAACTGATTCATGCTCGTAGAAATGGCCCCTCCCCTCCCCGCTCCCCCATGAGTGTGTGACCAATCAAAAGCAGGGATTTGGAGACAGTGGTTGTGTTTTTTTAGCACAGCAGCCAGTGATATGACTGAAACAAAGTCATGTTTCTTCACTGTAAAGGCAGAATGCTGAGATTTACCTCCACAGATTGTTAGAAAAAGGTTGTTAGAGTCATTTATGAACAAAAATAGTGATGGAGAGTGATTCTCCTTGTTTATATTTAGGTTAACGCTATGTGGAGATGAGGATCTAGAGCTGACAGCTGATGCAGTGGTCAAGCGGTTCATGTATTTTACAAAATCTGTATTTTCATGAGACAGTTCACATACATTCATTGTTTTATTGCTTCGTCACATTATACAGATACTGGGTGTAACTGAATTTTAGGTATTTATTCATTTTAAAGAACACAATCTGAATCTCAGCACAGAGGAAAGGTTAACCCATCATATTAAATAAGCTAACTGGTCTTGTACCCAAAGAGTCCAGATTGAACTAAGCAATAACTATCTATGTTTTCATTACCCATGGAAATGCGCAAAACCATAAAAGCTCAATAAAAGCTGGCCATGGAAACACTTGAATTTCTTCATTTTCAGACGTTTCCATATTAAATGTATAGTTAAAGCTCAATAGAAGCAAAATTACAAGTCACATGTTTACTCAGAGGTAAGTGGTCATGTGACCAGGTATGTCACATAACGTGATGTACCTGGACACATGACCACTTCTCTGTGAGAAAAGCGTCCATCTTCCTGCAGAGAAGTCTGGACGAGATTTCACCAGAGTACCAGGCTCTTCCCCCAAAACTACCTTCAAACACACTTTAGACTTTGTGGAAACTTTAGAAATATTACTTTGATTTATAGAAGAACTGTAATGGAAACACAACTATTAACATCGTATGTGTGAATGTAAACAACCACTGTAGTAGATGATGGCTGGCGTTTGTAATGGTTTGGTTTCCGTGCGGTTTGTTACACTGCGTGATAACAAGGTTCCCCATCGTGTTCTTTTCCTGTTGGGTTTCTTCCATCTGGTGACTATTTCAAAGCCCCGCCCCTTGCGGGCCCTCAGGGCAGTTGAGAGCAGAAGAAACAAACAAAACATCTCACATGGCACCAGTCCCTCCTGCCACTCTATAAAGCTCAGAGTTTTCATGTTAATTAGTGTGAGGAGATGAGTGGCTTCTCTCCAGGACTCTGTCTCTGCTACCAACACATCTTTCACTGCTCAGCTATTAGCCTAGCCCGTTGGCCTTACAGGAAATGAAATGACAGCAGCTTTGAGGAATTAGAGACAGGCCTGCACAGTGACCAGAGGTGTCAGGGCCAGAGATGTTGTACTGCTTTTAAATGCCATCTTGAGAACTTTCCTCATTACTTCACTAGTGTGAGTTACCCAATTATTTTTCTTCTAATGGAGCAGTTTAAGATGAATTAGAAGATCATATTCTGTGCTTAGTTTTTTTAAAATATGCCAGCTGCCGTCAGGAGGAAGACTTTAATGAGATGTAAGGTTTACTTCTCATTTTTGTCCTTCTGGTGGTATACTTTGACTTTGAAAAATGTCATTTTGCCAGAATCAAATCTTGAATGTCACAGCTGTAAAACAAAGTCAACTAACTGTTAGGATTGACAACATCAAAAACAGTGATAGTCTGTCCCACCCTGACTCCATCTCCCGTGTTCCATTCCCCCTCACCAACCTGCAACCAGTGCCCTTGCCTTCTTGGCACACTCAGCGAAATTTTCTGTTGGCGCCCCCATAAATGGTGTTTTTAAATATACCAAGTAATGGATATTCACATTATTGTTATAATATTATTATTATCAGAATGGTCTTCACCATACCCACAAAGATGTTTTACATAAGGAGAAAACAAAAGCAAAACTACTTTGACTTTTTTTTATTTTGGTGAAATGGTTTCACATCAACATATAGAAGAACACAAACAAGTAAATAAAAGCCAATTCAAATATACATCTAAGTAACTAATTATTAATATTATTAGAGTAAGGCATTGCACAAAAATAAACAAAACAAATCAAACAATAATTGAACTTAAACATCTGCAGCTTAAAGTCTTTAGTGCAAAATGTAACTTTGCAACAAAAAAGAGAGATACAGGTACATTTAGAGTGCAGTCTAGAGATGGTTTGGCTCATCAAGTTTTTTTTTTATTTTAAATACTTATGACTCAAATATTTCTGATTGACATTCACATTTTGTGAACAGTCAAAACTTCCAGATTTGACATAATAATACTAAAATTGCAGTAATGAACACCCATCAACTTAAACAGTTCACAGAGGTATCCCACAAAGAGTGTGTGTTTCTGGTGGTGCTTTATGAAGCAGCTTTAACCAACACAAGCTAAAAAAGCCCCGCCCATCCTCCAACCTCACAAGTTTATTGTCCTGGTTTTCCAGCCAGCGAAGTCATTGATGACATCATCAAATTTCCTCAGTGCATCTGAAGGAGAAAAACATAATGTGAACCCACTGGCTAGTCTATCAATCAAACCAAGTCATAGGATATGAATGATATGATTAGAAATTGAGTAATATTTAGACATTTTTAAATATAATAAAAGCTGTAAAAAATGCAAGATGTATTACACAGCAGATAAAAGTACATGAAAGTTAATTATCATTTATGGAATAGATTGACACAGAATACTAATAAAACAAAAGTTTACATATAGAATAGTTTTATTAAAAGTAAAATGAGAGATATCAAATATCCAACATGAATGAATGACTTGCTGTACATTAGGTTTCCTCTATTCTAAAATAAATCTAACAGCAGGATTACATGAATTAGGCCTATCTCTGTTATGGTAATCCTATTTGTATCAAACACAAACTGTGATGTCACTCTTTAAATATGCATAAAATTACAGTTATCTTAAAATGACGTTAAACTACAATGAAATAAATTACAAGACCACCGTTACCTTGCAATCAATGTTTTTTGGGAAGCTAGTATTTTATTTGTTTCTGTTAGTGCTAGCTGCTAACATACCTTAGCATGGTTGCTCTGCTAGCTTGTTTGATAATGCACGGCTTGGGTATAAATGACCATGATAGCCATACCTCTGGCTTTTTCTCCTCTTCTTTCCATTTTTTCCTTCCCTTGGCACCAGATCATATGTTGCTTGTTGAGACATGACGCCACTTGCTGCAGCAGTAAACTAGCCCCAGCCGCCTGGTCACGCCTTGGCCAACCGTCCACAAACTATTTTTTATTGGTTTTATAAGAGGTATTTCTTTTTAAAATGCTTTTTTTTTTTTACCTGAGCTATGTGTTGTGTTTTTAAAGCCTTACGTGAATCACTTTGAATGCCTTGACGGGTCGCCCCGAGTCTAAACACAGTGGAGACCGTCTCCAAGATCACCAAGAAAAGAGGCCAGCACTAAGAATGGGAAAAAAAAAAAATGATTTTACGATTTAATGTGATTTTTTTAGTGCCGATTTAACTAACTTAAAAAAAAAAAAATTGTTTTATTGTATTTTTCACATTTTTTGTGGCCGACCAGTGGGTGGCGGTAATGCACCAAGAAGTGATTGCATACTCGAGGAAGAATTGCAGCAGCGTGGGATTTCCATTTGGCGGACAAACCAACAACTGTGATTAAACCTGTACGATTTAAAATTCAGTAAAAACTGTTTGCTTCAAAATATCCTGTTTATTATTAGTGTTTTTGCACATTTTCACTGATAAAAAGAAAACAGTGTCAGACACTGTCATCATAAAATAAAGTGCAACAAGTTTCTTTTCACTGAAACTACTGTGTAGAAGTCTCAAAGTAACCATGACAACATAACGACGGCATTGTAACAACTGTAAGTGAGAACGTTAAGGATAAATCACCCTGAGTTACTGATAATGCACAAAAATAATTTATCCTATTGTATCAGTTTAAACACTGATCTTACAGATTATATGAAAATAAAATGTAAGTGCATAGATAAATATAGCAGGTATTATACACAGCCATCATAACATCTAGTGCATCAAATAATCATTGCAACACATTGAAAGCATTGTAACCACTGAAATATAGCACAAATACACAAAAATGTTGATTAATAATAATAATAATAATAATAATAATAATAATAATAATAATAATAATAATAATAACAATAATAATAATTCGATTTAAAATCGGCACCCCAAAAAAAATCGATTTTTTTCACACCCCATGTAAAATCCCGTATTTCAACCTCACAACTTATTTAAAACAAAGTTCACAGAAAAATGAGCACTTGAACACAATGTAGGGTGATAATAACTAATGATTACAGCAGAGTTTAGGTTTGGGAAAAAATGATGTGACAAGTATTTTAAAAAGCTTCACAGCCCCGTCAGCTTGTCTCATCCATTCTGTGGACGCAGTGGCGCAATGTCAGTGAATTTCCACAGCAGGTGAGGAAAGGAATTAGGGGCGCACTTGGTTTACCACCCTTTATTTCAGATCTGAGTGAATCCGCCCCTGTGACCTCTCTTGGAGCAGCCTAACTACCAGCATGTTGACCAGCTCCTGTTTCTATATAAAAACCTTGACACTCCCAAGCACTAGCTTAATGAATATTAAAAGTTTCAATTGACTAACTTCAAAAGGTTCTGTACAAATGTGTTGTTTTGTACGTGTTTACCTCCTTTCTGATGGAGGTTTTTTTGTTATTTATTTCAGTCTAAATAATAATAAATCAGTGAATGACTGAATGTGATGTAATGTGCATTGTTTTTTGGAACTGTGACATATTTCTAGATGTTTAGGATTCAACTTTATGTGTTTGGATAAGAAAAAAAATTGTGATAAACGTCACTGTAGAATCGCAATTTAAATCAAGTCGAATCAGGACAAAAGGGTAACGTCCCAGCACGAGCCAGCACCCAATCGCACCAATACGGCACAGAGCGATACCACCTACCAGATCCTTGCTAGCAGGCCCCGGAAAGAGCCCGAACCAGCCCACCATGCCAGCAACACCCCAGGGAACCCAACCCAACCCATGCCTCCGGCGGCTTGCTTGACTGTTATTCAGCAGCCAATCAGGAGTCAGCATATTCCTCTGCTGTTAATGATGTCATAGCTTTTCTTCAGCAACCAAACAGAAGCCAGCATTTTCTTCTGATGTTGATGATGTCACCGCTTTTCTTCAGCAGCCAATCAGGTGTCAGCATGTTCCTCTGCTGTTGATGATGTAATAGGTTATCTCAGAATAAAAGCAAGTTCCTTTGACCAGAGAAATGACTCTTCAGTCTCTGGGGCTCTAATCGTTGTTAGGGGTATCTGCAGTAACTGCAATGAGCCATAGTGTGGCAGATGACCGTCTGGAGGTTCTGCAGATCTACAGCCTCCTGCAGTACATCCATAAGGGTGATAAGGAGCGGATCAAACAGATAGTTGAGCATGGCGTAGAAAACATCATCAACCTAACGGAGCCGAAAGATGGCATTGGTGTTCTGCACATGGTGGTCTCTGCCAATAACTATGATCTTATCAGCTACCTTCTCTCCCTAGGCGCAAATCCCAATGTACAAGACGGGAAAGGCCGCACCCCAATCATGCTAGCTGCTCAGCTAGGCTATGAAGAAATAGTGACTCTGTTGATTGACAATGAGGCTGACCTGTTGCTCCAGGATGCGGGGGGCCATGGTGTGCTGTTCTACTGCATCTACCCCAGCAAGCACCACGCCCACTGCCTGCAGTTGGCGCTGAAGGGTGGAGCAGATGTCAACAACGTGTCAGCACAAGGAGTTCATGTGTTTCAGCGGATGTGTGAGGAAGCGGAGAAGTGTGCCCCCTTGTGTTTTTTCATGTTAGAAGCTGGGGCAGACCCCAAAGCAGTAAACAAGACCACAGGCGTGACTGCATTGATGGCGGCAAGTAAAGCGGGCTCCCTGCAGCTTGTCAGAGCCATCCTGAAGAAAGGAGGAGACCCCAACGCCCTGAGCACAGAGCGCCTCTCAGCGGTGCACCTCGCTGCTGAGGTGGGCTCCTTGGAGGTGATCCAAGTGCTATCTGCATACTCAGCTAACATGCAAGCGCTCACTCTAAAAAGCTGCACAGCTTTACATTATGCTGCAGCCTCAGGCAATGCTAACCTCTGCAGGTTCCTGGCACAAAGAGGTTGTAACCCTAAGCTGAAGAACCAAGATGATTGTCTACCCAAGCAGACTGCTAAAGCCTGCAAGCAAAACGCAGCAGCCAAGGAGCTGCAGAAGGTAGAGAAGCAATTAGCGAAATACAAGTGCAGTCCGAGAATGCTGAGATTTTATGACTGGTCTCAGGAGAACCAAAATGAACTAGAACAAGCTTGTGGAGAAGAATTGGAAAGAGTTCCAAAAAAAGAGTTAATTTCTGTGATAGAGGGTCTTGGCGCTCCTATTGATACAGACCAGCTCAATGAGATTGTCTCAGCTAACGATGAGTTCAACATGGAACTTATCAACCTGAATGATTTGATCAAAGCTGAAAACTACATCGAAAAGGCGTTCCTCCACTCCTCCTTTGTGGCAAAGGAGAAGAAAGGCAAAGGTGGGAAGAAGGCCACCCCAAAGCCTGACAGTACCCAGCCATCAGAGCCCATGCCCCAAAGACCAAATGGAGACCTACTACTCAAAATTATTGGGAAGGTCACCAATCACACAGACACCCGCCGCTTTGACAGCCATCACCCACCAGCACATCACTTAGCCGATGACTCAGCGTGGTACATTAAGAAGCCCCAGCGAACGTTGACATTACCTCCTTTTTAAGGCGTTTCTGTGGATGTAAAACTAATATGTACAGTATATATAAAAAACATAATAAATATATATATATATATATATATATATATATATAATTAAAAAGGAGTTTTACGATACGTCATTGATTATGGCCTGCTTTAATGGAAACATAAAAATAGCTAGGTAGCTTCTTAGCAAGGGGTCTGATTAACACACGTGACCAGTTCTTCTAGACTCCTCTCCACCATGCGGCTTTCGCAGGTCAGATGGAGAAAATGAAGCTTTTATTGGCCGGGGCTACCTTGGATGCCATAGCCTTTAATGAAGGAACACCCTTCATGAGGGCCATCGCAAACTTGCAATCTCCCTGTGTGGTAGAAGTGTGCCACGATAGTTGGCGCAAGGGGTCGGCGGGGATGTCGGCCACTCACCTGACCCGTGTTGAAACACAAATCGCTGTGTAACTGCACAGCGAAGAATGCTGACCAGCTACTTTTCTTACACAATCATTTGAAAAACAGCACTGATGATGAGCAGCTGCACATTTGTCTCTGCACTTACATTCCCTGACATGATTTAAGAATTAATTGTATTCTTTCATCCATCCACCTTTTATTTAGAAACCCAAATTGCCCAAGTGTTATGAGAGCTGATGTCGTAGGTTTTATGTGTTTTTAAAGCTGCTTTGATTGTGCACAGAAAAAATGTCTAGTTTCTTGTGGGATTTTTGCTGCTCATTTAAAAACATTTTGGAGTCTTTATTTATTTTTACTGAATAAGGTTTTGAGTTAGATCAGCTTGAATTAGCTTAACAAGCTAATATTTAGTTATGTTTTATATATTTTTAATTATTTTACAATATAATTACTATTGGTTTTGGTGATTTGATATGATTAAAGATAATAGTGATACATTTGTTTGGTTACTTTAATGAATGGATACAGACTACGGATATAACGATTCACTCAACTCCCGATACGATTCGATTCACGATTTATTTTACAAAATGGGACTGTAGTTTTTTGGGGAAAAAACTAGAAAATACTGTAGTATTGTTTTTTATTATTAATTGTCTAAAGAATCCCTTGATAAACTATTCAAAACAATGCAATTTAACTGAAAATAAATCTTGAATGAAATAAATAAAGGAATAATACAAATGAAGAAGCTTATTAATTTAAATTCTCGTTCTATAGTAAACAATGCAAAACTGCATAATAGCTCTTTTTCTTTTTAAAAGTGCAACTGAAAATGTATTTTGTGCCTTAACAATTGGACTTTAAAAAAAAAATTTCACTGTATTTACGTCAGATATTAGTTTGAACCAGCAGAGGGCGCTGGTAACCCAGTGGTCGGTTGGCATGCAGCTACTCTAGCAGTGAAGAAGAGATGCTATGCTAGCAGACAGAGCTAATAGAAAAACGTGACTTTTACAGATATTCACGTAATATTACAAATATTCTTTCGGTGCTAAAGGGGTAAGGAATCATTTATTAACATGCAACATTAACATGTAAGAGTAGAAGGCAGCCAGAAAGAAAATAGAAGCAGATTCCGCCCGCCGGTACACTGCTGGACAAGAGAAAGGATAAATATATAGCGCCCTCCGCTGTTTAAAAAAAGTACTGCGATTCAATTTTCAAAGTGTCGACGTCAATTGTGATACCTATGAATCGATTTTTAACTGCCTTATGATTAATCGTTACATCCCTAATACAGACACATACTGTATACTTTGTTAAAAGGAAAAGTCAAAGGGAAAAAGCCAAAACCCTAAAAGAGCTAAAGAAAAGCCACTGCAATAAAACCTCTCTGCCACTCATAAAAAAGGGTTCTTATAAGCAGCCACTCGTCGTCAAGTTAATTAGCTCAAGAAGAAACTACAGAAAATATTTTGACACAAAATATAGAGCACTCTCTTTAACAAAAAACTTAATATGGAGTCATCAACTGACAGAACCACCATGGTTCTGTCAGTTGATGACTCCATGTCAGCCACCGCCCCCACATACACACCCAAGAAAGCCCCAAGGAGTCGAGGGCCCAGCGCACCCCACCATGGAGACCACCCCCAAGACCACCAGAAAACCAGGTTTTGTTAGGGTTTACTCCGGGTGATCCGGTTTAATCCTGTAGAGTCTGTGTTATGGTTGTGCTTAATCTACAAAAATATTTGCCAGCCATTTTAAGAACAGCCAACCCCATATTGCCAGACGTTTTAGATTATTTTCACTGATTTTTCAAGACCCACATAATATTTTGTACTATGATAATCTCACATCAAACCAGATTCTGAAAGATTAGATTCTCTACTTTCATCAGAAAAAAATATTTTGTTTCTAGCTTGTTTCATTCTTCTGTAATCAGCAGTTGAATACAGGCAAATTTCACACGAATTGCCAGTTTGTGACAAAAAGCTGAGAAAAACGACTTTTTTTTTTTTTGCTTTAGTGACACCTCAACATTGGTTTCCTTCTATAAAACTATAAAAACAATACTGACACAGGGCTTTTGATGGCAACATTATTATTATTATACTATCTATGTCAGAGTCAGATGGATTTTCTACTGTATTTTGGCGTTCCTCCAAGTCTCTCCCCCATCATTCTCCCCACACACAACTTCCTCCTCCTCCCGGACATGTCACCGCTTTTTGATGGTTTTCTCTCACCATCACCACACTCTCAATAGTCCACTTAGTTCCACACATGCTCTGGTAGAGTGTGAGCTGCTGTGAGCTGGTGAGAACTTCAGCATCAACTCTTGTAGCGCCATTTTCTGTCTCGTAAACTATTTTCCTCTCCCTCTGAGCTCTGCCAATCACGGATGATCTCTCACCCAAATGTGCTCTAGTTGGTCACTACATCATTGTACAAGTTAGATATTCACGGGGGGCTTCATCACACTGTCTCCTGGCAACCCCAGCCGAAAAACACAACGTCTTTAGACGTGAATTGCACTCCACATTACTAAACAAATAACGTCTATAGATGTGAATGGCACCCAATGAGTTAACTATCTGTATATTTTTGCTATTTTTTTTACATGTGCTGCTTAATATTAAAAGATACAGGTCCTTTGTGTGAACGTTTGTCTATTTAGTATGTTATCAGACAAACATAAGATCAGCTTTTACAGTCACACTGCATTAAAGGAAATGCTGTTTTAGTTTAACACAGACTGAAGAACCCACAGTAGTTAGAACAAATAAGGTGTCCAATGTTATCAATCATTTTACTCATTAATTATGAACAATTCAGTTGAATCACTGACCATACAGTAATGATTATTACATTGTATATTAAAATTGTTATTGTTACACTTTTGTAATACAGTAGTTCCTCATTTATCGCGGGCGTTACATTCTAAAAATAACCTGCAATAGGGGAAATTCGCAAAGTAGTCAGCTTTATTTTTTACAATTATTATCCATGTTTTAAGGCTGTAAAACCTCTCACCACACACTTTATACACTTTTCTCAGACAGGAATGAACATTTCTCTCTTTTATTTAAACATTCTCAAAGTTCAAACCTTCATAGATTTTAAAACATAAACCTTTTTCAAACATACAACACTTCAGAGTCACACTGCTAGTGATCAGACATTGATGCTGAACGCATTCAGAGTCTTTGTTGACGATGACGTCACGTCAACACAGACACTGGTCTGTTCATCCATTCAACCATGTGTGTGACCACCTGGAGCTGTAGGACACGCCCTTTAGAACCAGGACTAGGAAGGATTAGGTGTGGAGGAGAATCAGTGAGGAGGTGGTAGTAGCAGGTAAAAGTTCTCTCTGTAGCACTGAGCTAGCATAGCATTAGCCGCTAATCACACCGGCTTTTTTCACTGGTGGTTTATGTTTATGAGAGGAGAAAAAGCAGCACAGCTCCTCACTTCAGCAGGAAGTGAAACTCACAGAGTTGGATGTGTCGCTGGTGGGTGAACACAGCATTAGCCAATCAGGACGCAGAACACAATGCTTATTCATGCGCTGTAAAAATGCATCCAAAATTGCACTGTAAAAGAAATTTGCGACACAGAGATCGCGAAAGGTCCACTGAAAGCGAGGACCACTGTATATGTAAATCAACCTGAAAGTGGTATGTCAAGTTTAAACAAGTTCTATAGTTAAAGCTACAAAGGTTACATCATAATTGTTACTGTTGTGTATGTAACATATCATTCTTGTGATTTTGATCTGTCTTTGAGGTAACACACTCTTGTTAAAATTCTACTTTAAAAAGAATTTTGAACCCTTAATTTCCCCCAGTTTATACAAACATATCTTTTACAAGATAAAGTTACTGCTTTGGTTACATTAGGCCTGGGTGATATGTACTGATATTCATATCTAAATATTTTTCCTCAAAATGGTGACAGGCGATATAAACTTGGATCAAGTCAGTGAATAGAAATGCCACAAAAACCCTTTTATTAATCACTAGCAGTTCAATATTAACATTTTGGGGCACTTTTGACTTTTTCCTTCATTACAACTGAAATGTGTGATTAAATTCTGTAGTGTTATGAAACCACATTCAGGACATTGTCCCTTTAAGAAGTGTGTAAACAGCCCCTGTGCAGAGCCTTATGACTCGAGATATATTTGCGAAATATTTTAATGTTTTAGTGTCAATATTAAGTTTTTCTGCAACAAGCAGTGGCTGAAATAACAGGTTATTTATTTTATACAATTTTAAAAGAACACAATTTTTGTTTAAATAACAGCAAAGCATAACATCATGTTACATTTATTTTGTTTTTTTTATTTTACAGAATGCTGTACATGAATTAAGTTAACAGTAAAATAACCAACTTATCATCTGCAGTGTTTCACCCCATGAATTAAATTCAGAGGGTCCAGCTCTGATAGTGGGGTCTCCTAACCCTCTTCCCCTGGTCAGGGGTCTGTAACCTTTACTCTACAAGGAACCATTTAACCTCATCTCACCTGGATTAAAGTCCTCCTGGAGCCATAAAGACCTTCTCTATGAAGACAATACAGTGGATTACATTATATACAGTTATAATTATATATAATAATGTTTGATTTAATGTGATTTACATTGATCATGCAAATGACAACTTAAAAACAGTTTAAAATAAAATATAATAAATTGACATCAAGAAATAAAACAGTATCTTGCATCTTCAAATTTTTACACATCTCAGTTTACATGAACACAATGTTATATAAAGAAGATTTTCTTTTAGTTTTGTATTTTATGTATTCCATTCATTAAAAAACAAAAAAAAAACAATTTAATAATAGTTAATGTATATGAAAGGCTACAAAAAGTAACTGAATTTGATGACACATGATCATGTGATCAACACATGCTAATTACTCATTTCTTCCAGAATAGTGTTTTTGTTGGTTTAGTTATTTTACCAGGGATTTAAAACTTAAGGTTAGTCACAGGTGCAGGAAAGTTGATGGTCTGTAGATGTTGCAGGAGGTGAAGTAGGAATGTGCTGAGTCATTGCACAACGTGATTTATTTTAGGTTAACAAATAGTTATATCATGATTTTATTTGTCATTAATCATTAATAGCCTCTGTAAAAAATAACTCTATTTCAATAGTTTTTTTTAAAGCGATAGGGAGCCATTGTAAAACAGCCAAAGAGCCACATTAGGCCCCAGAACCACAGGTTGCAGACCCCTGCCCTGAGAGAACCACAGCTGAACATCTGGCCTGGCATCATAGTCCATCAGTTCTGGTCCCTCCATGATGATTCTGATGAGCGTGTACGCCCTATCACTGCGCTCGGTGAGCGTGCACTCAGTGAAGGGCCGCAGCGGCTTCTCGCCGGTAGAGAAGAAGAGTCCTAAACCTCTTTGTAGCTATTAAGGAGCTATTTACTTATAGAGTCGTGAGACAACACTAAAGTCAACTAGTCGACTCAACCCCAAGTGGCAACCCCCCCCCAATGACACCCAACAACACCAGCCAAGCCCCCTAAAGAGCTCTAAACCAACTCTTACTCTGGCCGCCAGCACGATGAGCCCAGCTTTCCTTGTCACCTCTTCGAGGTTGCCATTTGCTTGTGGTATTCCGAGGTACTTGCAACTGTCTGCTATTGTTCCTTCTGGGAGTGAGACCCCTTCTGTGTGGACTACATTCCCTCTCTTAGTCACCATCCGACCACATTTCTCTAGTCCGAATGACATCCCAATGTCTGCGCTGTAGATCTGGGTAATATGGATCAGTGAGTCAATATCTCGCTCATTCTTAGCGTACAGCTTGATGTCATCCATGTAGAGGAGGTGACTGATGGTGGCCCAGCTCCTGAGTCGGTATCCATAGCCAGTCTTGTTGATTATTTGGCTGAGGGGGTTCAGGCCTATGCAAAACAGCAGTGGGGACAGGGCGTCTCCTTGGTATATGCCCCATTTGATCAAGACTTGTGCAAGTGGCTTGCCATTGGCCTCAAGGGTGGTTTTCCACAACCTCATCAAGTTTGCAATAAAGTCTCTTAGAGTCCTGTTTATGTTGTATAGCTCCAAGCATTCAATGATCCAAGTTTGTGGCATTGAGTCGTAGGCTTTCTTGTAATCAATCCAGGCAGTGCTCAGGTTAGTGTTTCAGGTTCTGCAGTCTCTCGCAACTGTTCTGTCAACCAGGAGCTGGTGTTTGGCACCTCTGGTATTTTTACCGATTCCCTTCTGAGCTGAGCTCATGTATTGATCCAGGTGCCCGCTTATCTTAGCCACAATGATGCCAGACATGAGCTTCCATGTTGTGGAGAGGCAGGTTATTGGCCGATAGTTGGATGGGACTGTACCCTTTGAGGGATCCTTCAGGATCAGGATTGTGCGCCCTTTGGTTAACCATTCAGGGTGGTTCCCATCTCTCAGAAGCTGGTTCATTTGTGCTGCTCATGGAGTGCCGTGAGTTTCTTTAGCCAGTAGCGTGTATCATGTCAGGGCCTGGTGCTGTCCAGTTTTTCATACCTGAGCCTCTTTCTTGGATGTCTGCCACCGTGACTGTGACTGGATTCTGTTCAGGAAGGTTGCTGTGGTCCTCTCTCAGAGCCACCAGCCACTGTGCATCACTGTTGTGTGTTGCCTCCTTCTCCCATATGCCTTTCCAGTACTGTTCAGTTTCCAGCCTTGGTGGGTCTGCTCTGCTATTGCTCCCCTGCCATTGAGCGTACACTTTCGCTGGTTGAGTTGCGAACAGCCAGTTTATTCGTCTGGCTTCATTGTCTCTTGTGTACCTCTTTAGGCGGCTGGCCAAGGCTTGGAGCCTTTGTTTGGCAGTTTCCAATGCTTCAGGAATGGGCATCTGGCTGTACTTTTTGGGTACATGCTTTTTCATTGCACCTTTCAAGGCCTCCGTCAATTGGCTCACTTCTCTCCATACTGCCTTGATGTCAGCCTCCAGCCTTCTTTTCCATGGTGGGTATTTCATCTCATGGTTGCTCTTACGATAGCCAAGCGTCTCTAGGATCATTGCTGCTGTGGAGTATATCAGCTCATTGGTTTCAGTGATGGTTGATGTTGATGCTGCTCTCAGAGCTGCATTCACATCTTCTACGAGACTTTCTGATAGTACTTCACTTAGCCTCTGTAGTTGGCTTCGTGGTTGCCTGGTGGACATTTTTGCCATGATCTTATTTTTCAGGTCAGTTGCTGCCTTGTTCAGCATGATTGCACTTATTGGGGCTTCATACCCAATCTCTATTGGAGAGGCTGGTGTTGACTCCCCTCTGACCTTGTGTCCTATATATATATATATATATATACATACACATACAACAAATAACCTTTATCTAGCAGTTTGAAAACAAAAACAAAAAATGAACTTTGGCTTTACTTCACTAAATATGGCCCTCAGAGAGTTATACATTTCAAAATTTTCCGTGCTTGGGGCGCGATCACTCACACACCATGCAATCCCCTTATGCTGGATGAAAAATTCCTAGGCACCAGGTAGCCCACATGGACCATGTGAGGGCCCCCCAGGAGCTCTAATCACAAATGACCTCCATCTAAAATTTGATTTATTTTACAGTATTCAAAATTACAAAGATAAATACATTTGACAGATGAAGTTAGTACTTAGTAAAGTTCTGATCTGGCGTATGATCAGTAGTATGTTATATATAATATGATATATAAGATACCACTGATCTATTCAATGATTCATATAAGATATATCTTTAAAAATGCAATTTATGTAAAATTTTATGAAAGTGAAACAATTTCATTAATTTGGGGAAATTAAGTGTTTCACGTTGAAGCATCAACATCTACCTTTTTAAGTGACTGCTAGCCTTCCTTATTATCATAGCCTCTAAGTAAAGTGAAACTGTGATAATGTAGTATTTAAGAAGTGCTTTTCTAAATGGTAGCCCTTCAGACTATATAGTACATATGAAGGAGCTCAGTTTCAGAAAGGTTGGTGAGCCCTGGTCTATAGATATGTAGACATGTATAAACATGTATAGACATATAGACATGTATAGACATATATAGACATATAGATATGTATAGACATATAGACATGTATAGATGTATAGACATGCATAGACGCATAAACAAGAATAGACATGTATAGACGTATAGACATTTATCGATGTACAGACATATATAAACATGAACAGACATGTATAAACATGTATAGACATGTATAAACATATATAAACATGTATAGACATGTATAGACATGTATAAACATGTATAGACATGTATAAACATATATAAACATGTATAGACATGTATAAACATGTATAGACATGTATAATATGTATAGACATGTATAAACATGAATAGACATGTATAAACATGAATAGACATGTATAATATGTATAGACATGTATAAACATGAATAGACATGTATAAACATGAATAGACATGTATAGACATGTATAGACATGAATAGACATGTATAGACATGAATAGACATGTATAGACATGTATAGACATGAATAGACATGTATAGACATGTATAGACATGTATAGACATGAATAGACATGTATAGACATGTATAGACATGAATAGACATGTATAGACATGTATAGACATGTATAGACATGAATAGACATGTATAGACATGTATAGACATGAATAGACATGAATAGACATGTATAGACATGCATAGACATGAATAGACATGTATAGACATGTATAGACACGTATAGACATGAATAGACATGTATAGACATGTATAAACATGTATAGACATGAATAGATATGTATAAACATGAATAAACATGTATAGACATGTATAGACATGTATAAACATGTATAGACATGAATAGACATGTATAAACATGAATAAACATGTATAGACATGTATAGACATGTATAAACATGTATAGACATGTATAAACATGAATAGACATGTATAGACATGTATAGACATGAATAGACATGTATAGACATATATAAACATGTATAGACATATATAAACATGAATAGACATATATAAACATGAATAGACATATATAAACATGTATAAACATGTATAAACATGAATAGACATGTATAGACATGTATAGACATGTATAGACATGAATAGACATGTATAGACATATATAAACATGTATAGACATATATAAACATGTATAGACATATATAAACATGAATAGACATATATAAACATGTATAAACATGTATAGACATATAGACATGTATAAACATGTATAGACATGTATAAACATGTATAGATGAATAGACATGTATAAACATGTATAAGCATGTATAGACATATAGACATGTATAAACATGTATAGACATGTATAAACATGTATAGACATGTATAAACATGTATAAACATGTATAAACATGTATAGACATGTATAAACATGTATAGACATATAGACATGTATAAACATGTATAGACATGTATAAACATGTATAGACATGTATAAACATGTATAAACATGTATAAACATGTATAAACATGTATAGACATGTATAGACATATAGACATGTATAAACATGAATAGACATGTATAAACACACTCTAAAAAAAATACAAAGGCTCCACTTAATTAAATTAAGGTAACAATTTGCATCAATCTTTTTAATAAATTTCAACTAAAATTTTTCAGTAAATCCAACAAGACTTTTAATGTTAGAAACTCAGTTAATTAAGCTGAACCAACTTAATTTTAATAAAATGGTTCATGTTAAATTAAGGTGAACCAACTTAATTTTAATAAAATGGTTCATGTTAAATTAAGGTGACCCAACTTAATTTTAATAAAATGGTTCATGTTAAATTAAGGTATCATTTTACTTAATTTAAGCTATTCCAGCTCATTTGTTTTGCATTTCTCATCACAAATATCATTTCAAATTGTTTCCTCAATTTCTTATCAATAACATTCATTTTATTAACATTAATACAGTTCAGTCAGTTTAATGGTCAAACGGGTTTATTGTATATAAATGCCAACCATCAAATAAACATGGAGGAGCTCCAAATGAAGACACAAAGGTCAAATATTTGCAGGAGTTTGCTGTTAAACACACACACACACACAAAAAAACTTAAATTCAAATTAATATTTGAATTTTGGAAGATTGATCCCCTAAACTAAATTCAATGTGTCACTCTCTGCATGTTAAATAACAAAAATAAGGAAACACAACACTGTCATGATAAAAGGAATGCATAAAACAATGTTGCTGGTGTTTGGAAAAAAAATACATCAAATGGCTATATGCGTCCTTCCTGAATAATAGTATAATACAGTTTCTATATATATCGAACACATTAATAGTTCAAAAAATGTGTAAATCAACATATGCAAATATACCTAGCTAAAATTGATGCAGTTTTTTTTTTTGTTTTTTTTAAGTGTTGTTGATTCAGCTTTATCATTTTTATGCTGCCTAGATTTTGGTTTGTGCTTGTTTTAAAACTATAATGCATTATAGCTACAGTATATGTTGTTTAGTTTTTTCTATGTATTTCTGTTAAAGTCTAAATATTGATAAAACCTCAAAAGTACAAAAAATTACAATCTACTTTTCAAATGTATAATTAAATGAAGTGACTGTTGTATGTAACTGCATTTATTTTAGCTGGGTGTATCTAATCAATAACCAACTGGGAACAATAGAGGTGCTGTATGTTGCACCAAAAACCAACACAAATATAACAGTGCAACATTTGTGGAATTAGAACGCAGCTTACATTTTAGAACAGCAGTTTACTTTTTAAAGACATTACCTTGGGACTAGCTCGCAGAGCATCCAGCTCAAGGAATATCTTTTGAAATGCCTCAAAAGTGCTCTTTAGTTCTTTTGGGTAGCTCAGGTTGAATGCATATATTAGTCCCATGAGCAAGGCACATGCTCTCGGGACAGTCAGGCCATCCAGGACTTCTGCTCCCTCAATCACCACCGTTGCGTTGGCTGGTTCAGATGCCCCTCTGCTCACAACAATCTTCATAACTTCATCACCATCCTGGTATAAGTAGGTCAGAATCAATGTCAGTGTTTTTTTTCATATATAAAAACAACAAAAATGCAGTGTATCTGAACTTAAGAGATAACTTCAGGATTAAACCTGGGTTTAGGGAATGCCATTTAGTAGCAAAACAAACAATATTAATGGCATACTTTAAACACAAACACTGCCCACAAAGCCCAGTTCAAACTTACTTTTGCTTTCAGACAAAAACAAAACTTACTGAATATATCACAAATTGTCCTGATTATAGTTGTTATTATTCAGTTGCACTGTCTACCATCCCTAAACACAGCCCAGGTTAAATCCTGAAGTTATCAGTAGAACTGTTGGATTTACCTACCAACTGTTCTTTGAAGAGATCCTCCTCCTGTTCTCTCAGGTACACCATTAGGCTACGGATTGCAGCTTCTCTCCTCCTTTCTACAGACTGTTCCTGTAAATAATACAAGAAAATGGAATTTAAAAAACAAATCTTTAAAAAGAAATGTGCAAATCAAAAAATATAACATTTATTCATTATTGTATATTCTTTCGTTTTGGAAGTGTTGAATAATGACAATTTTAAATACAAATCTATTATGTATTCCTTTATGATTTATTTAACTAACTTTTTTATATTTTAAATTAACTGTTACATGTATTTATACCTCCAGCAGCATGTTCTTTATGTGCTGAATCTTCCTTTTTGCAGCTCCTCCTCTTGAGGACACCAAGGCCATTATTTTTGGGGTATACTGGTCCAGTTTTGCCATAAATGTTGTCTCAAGACCAACAGTGGTGATCCTTCTGAATTCTTCATTTATCTGTATAAAACACAAATAAAAGGGCGCGATTTGTTAATGTAGAAAATTGACTGACATTGCACATACCGCAAACAATTTTCTGAAACAATATTAACCTGCGTTGTATCGAAAAGAGCAGGCCATCGGTCTGTTAAGTCACTGATTGGTGGTGCTTCATTGACAACTTCCTGCCTGCGAATGGAGAATGTCTTTGCCATTTTCTCACTGATGACCAGGCTGTTGTTCCTCTTCTTTACTTCATCAAGGAGTTCTAATCTTACATGTTCCAAAGTTCCTTCCGTTTCTCCTTGTGGGTGAGGAGGTAAATAGTTCACCTCTGCTCTTTTCGGCTTTTTGATATTCTTTGCAGGTGCTTTCTCATGTGCTTGCTTCTTTTTAAGAGAGTTCACATCAAGCTCAGGGCATCCAAGCCCTCTCAATTTAGATCTATAGCCAGCCATTTTATATTTCAATCTTTGCTGCCATCCATAGCATCCGTTATATGAACCTGGTTCTTTAAGGCAAGGATGCTTCTGAATCAGTGCCTCAGCAACATCGTTCAACTGCGCACTTGTGGGGTAGGCAACATACAGAAAGATGCTTTCAGCCAGCTTCTCAAGGATGTCTGAAAGGATTGTGGCAAAGCTGAGCTGAATTCCATCCTTTTTGAAAGCTTCATTTCCTGAGGCCAGCACAAGCTCTGTGTTATAGGCAAAAGTAGGTACTGGAAATGTAGTGGGCCAACGCTGTGTACGCTGAGTAACACAATCAGGTGATGAAAGAATCAGTGTGTCCTGCGATCCAGAAGAGCAGCTGCTGCTAGCAGGATGGACAGAGTTTTCTGAATTAGGGAGCGAGGTTACTAATACACTTTCAATAGAACTGTCCACATCAGTAAAGGTCAGAGTAACTGCAGGAGGTTCAACAATGTCAACTACCTTAATGGTGTCTTTGTATTTGATGTCACTTGTTGATGTAAGAGAAAAATATTCCTCTCCAAAGTCAGCATCCTTATAATGCAAGGTAAACTTTCCATCAAGCCCAAATTTCTCTCTCACAATAGACTCAAGTTCATCCACAGTATCAGGGATTCCATGAGGTAAATCCAGTTTGCGAATTTCGTGGTCCTGAAGAATGATCCGAAGTTTGACTTGAGAAGACATCAGGGTATCTATAAGAGAAAACATTACATCAGTTTGGGTTATAGAATGTGTGCAGACACATCACATACTGTAAGCATTTAGTATGGGAGAAGAATATGGCCACTAAAAAGTCCTCTAGATAAATACAAGCTTTGGACTTAGACTTTTCATCACATTTATCATAAAAACTAGTATGCTGAGAGGTTTTTACATTACACTGTGACATTTCCTCATCATCAAACTTCGCAGCAAGTGTTATGTTTGTGTCCATAAGAATACTTCTACAGACTCTACTGCAAAAGATCCTATATGTCTGCTTATACTATGACTACATGTTGGATATATTTATGTCTATGTCTAAATGACAAGAATAGGAAGAAAGCTTTGTTCACATTAACATTTACCTCTGAAGAATAATGTAATAAAAATAAAGCTACAAAGCTTACCATCTTGATGTAAATATGAGTTCCATAATACTGAGATCGACAACTACAACTCAGATTACGTTTTTACATCTCCATATTAGCAGAGTCATGAAGAGCCAAACATCCTCTTCTCCTCAGCGAGAATCAATGTGGTCTGGGTTTAAAAGTCATACCATGCTTCTGGCAAATCGAGACACTGGTATTGCCCCATGTTTGATGGTATGCTGACCCCTTTGCCATCTATGGTACATAAATGTAGCACTTCTGGGTCACCATGCGCTTCCCTGCAACACTGTATGCTGCCATAGGGAAGATGTCAAACAATTCACTAGGCTCAATGAGTTTAACACTTCTTGTGTTTTCAAGCTCATAGCTTCGAAGATGCTCAATATACCATGAATTTAAACATTTCACAATGAAGTCAACCTTCCCATTTACAACAACAAGCTGTATCAATTCTACAAAATCTGGCAGACCACCTGTTGAGCCATGTGCCAAGATCATGCCAGTTGTGTAACTGGTGCCATTGTAGCACCCTGTGTTTGCCATGTGGACAAATGATTCACCAGGGAATTTTGATTCCACTGCTTTCTTAATGTCTTCCCTCAGCACAGTCAAATCCACTGTTGACAGTTTTGCTACCTGTAGAGGTTTAACAATTTTACTGCCATGTAGTTGGTATGCAATCATTAACTGATGCTTCACTGCAAGAGACAACAGAATGTTTCGGAAGCTATGCGTATGCCTGACCACACGCTTAAAAAAGCTGTGCTTAGCTTCAAAGCGCATAGTCCACAAAGACACAAGTGGACCAAAAGCCTTTATCAGGTGTGGGTAGTGTTCGAGAAAATGATGCTTCGGAATAAGTCTTTCCTGAGGGAAAACTTCCAGGAATCTTTGCCGATGCTCAGAAATCTTGCTGTCAAGGAAACAAATAGTGAGGTCTGTATGAACAGGAGAAAGGACAAGCTCAACTATGTCCTTAAGGTTCAGAAGGATCAGCCATGCTGGTTCATTCTCCGGGATTCTTTCTCCAACTATCAAAGGAAGGAGGCGAAGCAAAGCCCAGTTTTCATGGGCATTCCCACCAACAGTTTTCCTTGCAGCAAAAGTCAGTGGAACTGGTTGTGGTGCATCCGTTCTATCTGCCCATCTGTATGGGAACTCTTTGATTAAGTTATTTAATTCATTGAGTGTGAAATATTTCTCTTTGATTAAGGCATTTAGGCATAGTGCTAACTCTAAAGGCACAATACCTTCAAATAGATCATGTAGCAAATCAGGTGGGTAGCCAGATAAAACATTGAAGTATTTTAGTTTGTCAGTCAGTGGGCACTGTCTCTTTACTCCATAACAATGAGATGCACTTGTATCTCTCTGCGCTGTCTGAACATGCACCTTGTGCTCTTGTGTTGTCCGAGGACAAAATGCTCCTGTTTTAAATTCACTCACCTGGAATTGGGATCTTTCACCAAGACAGAACCTGCAGACGTGTGTACTTGAGAAGCTCTCCACAAACCCTCCGATAGAGTGGGCACCTAGGTTATCTGCAACGACACAATACACAGTACCTTTGACTCGAAGACCTAGTGAAGGAATGTAAAGTCCCTCTTCTTCTAGGCTGGCAAGGTCTTTTAGCAGTGGTTCTAACACAGCACTATAGCCAAATTTTTTAACATCATCAGCCTTGCAGAGAATGGCAAGGTAGATTGATGTCAGCGAGGATCTGAGCAATGGTGGCACATTAGCTAAAACCCAATACACAGCAGTAATTTTGTGTTTTTTTCTTGATGTGCCAAGTGGATTACACACTTCAAAATCATCCACATACAGAATGAGAGAAATGGCTGGATTGTTTTCTGATAGCAATGTATTGTTTTTAAAATGTATGCCATCATGAAATGATTTGTAGAAGTGAGTATCAGACCTGCTGTCTGCTTCAGAGCTATGTCTGAGCAAATCCTGGATCTCTTTCTTCTTCAAAACCTCATGTAAGGACTTTAAAATAGGTACATATTGGAAACTTCTTTTCTCCCTAGCACTGAGAATGTACTCTATAGGTTCCACCATAGAAAAATGCTCCTTGAAATACTCTCTTCTTTTGTAGGAGGTGGACAGAGGAGCATTATGTCCTAGAGCTAATGTAATTGGGTTAGATTTACATAGGTCTGTCGCCATCTCTGAGATGATAAAATCATCAACCTCACAATTATGCTTCTTTAAGCATGACCGTAAAATATCTTTTAAAAGAGGACCTGAAGCTGATGAAGAAATGAAGTGAAGTTCTTCCACTAACTCATCAATACACCTTTGTGGTACATTGAATATGCTCTCCATCTTCAGCAGCAGGTGGGCAACATTTTTTTCAATTAAGTATGGCAGTTCTCTCATTTCTTCATCTTCAGGATCTTCACTCACTGTACCCTACATATCCTCCTCAATAGGATCGTCTCCTGTATTTGAAGGATTAACAAACCTCTGCAAGAGCTCAGGCCTGAAGTCATCCAGGGAATGAGGAGTGTGTTTCCGGCTCCTATGAGAGGCAAATGTTCCATAAATGTTTGTTTTAAAAGAGCAATTTTCAAAAACACAAGACACGGTTTCCTGCTTTTTTAAATGACGGCCAATGTGTTCAAAGTATTCTCTTTCTGTGGAGATTGTGTTTAAAGAACAACATGAACATTTAAAGGACAGAACTTCTGTGCGTGTCCCTGTCTCACGTGTTGAATGGCTTCTTGACAGATGGGTTCTCAGGCTGCCCCATGTTTTAAACGAACAATAACACTCCCAATAGAGGCAAGGGAGAAATTCTCCACCATGACCATGTCTAAGTCTATAATGCTTTAAAAGATCAGTTCTTCTTGACACTTCAAATTTGCAAATTTTACAGGTCCAATTCATTTTTAAAACTAAGCAAAGCTCTGTCTAAACTGCTTGATTTTTTTTTTTTTTTTTTCCAATTGTTTAGTATTTCAAAGCTATAGTGCTTTAAACCTGTGCAGTATCACATTTAGAAAAACTTGTAGCCTATGATGTGTTTCTAAATTGAATTTGGAAAAACTAAAAATTTGCTAGCAACCAACTGCAAGTGAATTTAACAAGAAAAAAATAATGAAAATGAAACAACAGAAGTTGTGTTGACTACACACACATTTCAATCATTCCTAACTTCAGAAAATGCTACGTGTTTCAATAGCAAAACAGAAAAATACCCAGGCCTCCTGCAGCCTTACCAAAAGGAAACCTTTTCTATGGCGTCTCTACAAGTAATGTCGGTGTTTTAACGCATTGCACATAAACACAGACCAACACGTATAGACTTAAAACTTAAATTTATCTCATAAAATAATTTGTTACAGGTTTAGTTGAGACCGTCAAGTGATTAGCTATCACCATGCAGAGTGGAGCTAACCTGTAGGTTAGCTTCTTCAATGTAGTGCAAACTTTAAAAAAAAAAAAAATAAATAAATAAAAAAAAATAAATAAATAAATAAAAATTTGGACCAAACAAAACACCAATCCCTCGTACCTTTGCAGCGACACAATTAACGTTTAATTAATTAAAATAATTCGGCTGCCTGCCACAGTAAACAAAAACATGAACCATGCAACAGAAGACGTCTGTGTTTGACGGTCACCTCGGCAGGGATAAACGGTTGAGGGGCGGTTGTTTCGCGGAGGGAAGTCACTGCTGAAGCAGCCAAGGGTCTACCATTTACAATCACGAAATTAGCTTAATATCAATTTTGTCTGTGTTAAAAAAAACGAATTCTTGTACCGTTTGCTGATACAGTTAGTAGCGGTTATGAACAAAATAAATCAAAACAGGTACTTACCTAGTGATAATCCATAGGAACTCTTGTTTTCTTCTGATTTTTTAAATTTTCCAACAGGTGTTAACGGTCGCAGCCTCGCGCCTCTTCTCTTCTTCTGTGGTTTATTGGCGGGTGGCGCTCATCAGAGAAATGTGCATTTTCCGCCACCTACTGTATCGGAGTATGAACCAGAGTTTTGTCCTTTTCCCTAAGTCATAATAATTTTAACTTCATTCAAAACATTACCCACATTAATCTCCATCCCCTGACGGTGTAAATCCTGAAGCATTGGCTCCTCTATGTATGTGATTGCACGATAAAAATCAGCTCAATCTGCCACTAGGAAAGAACATCCTGTTTTTTTTCCTTCAAAATAAAAGCTCATATTACTATGCACATGACCTGTGCTTTTGTTTTGAAATAAAGGATGTTTAATGTGGTCGGTCGGTTGCTCAAAGGTCCTCAAAAGAAACCTCAGAATAGAACCTCACCTCTTTAAGACTTATGAAAGAGAACATCTCTACTTAAAGCATGATTGGAAAGTCTTACATAAATTCAGCCCTTAGACATTTACAAAAACATTTTGTCTTACTTATTTTACGTTTATTTATTTATTTTTTTTTTTTTTTTTTTTTTTTTTTTTTTTGTCTGCACATGCTGTCGAAGGTTAACACTACAAGAAGTGCAATCTTTAACAGCAATGCATATTTTCTTATTGCAATTAAATAAATGTATTTATTTCATTGCATAATTGTGACCATCACCAGCTCTCCCTAGGGAAGGGTAAGAAATACTTTATTAAAGGGAGGATGTAAAAAAGAGAGGGCAGTGTTACACCAAGGTGAGGGGGTGGAGGGGGGTGGGGAAGTATTTATTTAAATTTATATTTTTCAGTTATTTATCATCTGCCAGTTGCCGGTTGTGATTCAGCTCAGACAATGAAGAAGGTGGAACTGATTTTGGGTTTGCCCTTTGGTCATGCAAACGTTTTGTTGAAAATGTATACATATTTAAGTTGACAGTTCTATATTTTCAGCTGGACCAACTTATTAAAATAAGTCATCAACTTGTTATAATAAGTCCATGTAACACATTTATGTTGAAAAAACTCCTGATTTTAAGCTCAACTAACTAACCCCATATTTTCAGCTGGACCAACTTATTAAAATAAGTTATCAACTTGTTATAATAAGTCCATGTAACAAATGTATTCTTTTATGTTGAAAAATCTCTTGATTTTAAGCTCAACTAACTAACCCCATGAATCATTTCTTAGAGTGCATGAATAGACATATATAAACATGTATAAACATGTATAAACATGTATAGACATATATAAACATGTATAAACATGTATAAACATGTATAGACATATAGACATGTATAAACATGTATAGACATGTATAGACATATATAAACATGTATGGATGAATAGACATGTATAAACATGTATAAACATGTATAGACATATAGACATGTATAAACATGTATAGACATGTATAAACATGTATAAACATGTATAGACATGTATAAACATGTATAAACATGTATAGACATATAGACATGTATAAACATGAATAGACATGTATAAACATGAATAGACATGTATAAACATGAATAGACATAAATAAACATGTATAGACATGTATAAACATGTATAGACATATAGACAATTTATAAACCTGATATAACATGTATAGAAACATGAATAGACATAAATAAACATGTATAGACATGTATAAACATTTATAAAACATGTTAATAACATTGTATAGACATATAGAACATGTAGAAACATGTATAGACATGTATAAAAACCATGTATAAACATGTATAGACATGTATAAAACAGGTATAAACAATGTATAAACCCATGTATAGACATGTATAAACATGTATAAACATGTAATAAACATGTATAGCCATATAGACATTTATAAACATGTATAGACATGTATAAACAGTGTATAGACATATAGACATGTATAACATGAATAGACATGTATAGACATGAATAGACTAAATAAACATGTATAGACATATAGACATGTATAAACATGTATAGACAATGTATAGACATATATAAACATGACTAGAACTTGTATAAACATGAATAGACATAAATAAAACATTTATAAGACAATGTATAAACATGTATAGACATATAGACATGTATAAACATGAATAGACATGTATAAACATGAATAGACATAAATAAACATGTATAGACATGTATAAACATGTATAAACATGTATAAACATGTATAGACATATAGACATGTATAAACATGTATAGACATATAGACATATATAAACATGTATAGACATGTATAAACATGTATAAACATGTATAGACATATATAAACATGAATAGACATGTATAAACATATATCAGACAAAAACAGTTTCCATGCAGTGAAGTCTCTGGTAGTCATGGTGATAACCAGCCAGGAAGGCAACACCCCATATATTCTGCTTGCTTTTAAAATGTAATCCACTTTAATAATCCACATTCTTATAAATTATACCAGTAATCTCATTACATGTATTTTAAGAAATAGATTACAGTTACATTTCTTTTGTTTCCAGATGATGTAACGTGGTTACCTGTAATCTGTTACTACCTAAGGCTGCTCTTCTTCACACACACAATACTTAAACACTCCCAGCATTCAGACTCACCCTTTTTATCATCATTAAAATAAATATTACTGTGAAGATAAAGGCAACAAACACGTCTGAACTTTGTGTTTTGATGGATGTTTCATTCTGTTAATACTGTGATTTTAGTATGGATCCTTTTTTAAAGTTCAACATCTAAAGACATCAACAAGGGACTGTTTCCAGGATATAAAAATATAATATCTGTGATGTATTATCAACACTTTCCTCACAGTGTGGCGTCGTCATATGATTCATTCACTCCATTAGAGAAGAATAAAACCATCAGTGTGTTGGAATGATGTGCTATGATGTTTGTGCTTCTGATATGAACGAGATGAAACAGCAAAAAAATAGCGCAGATACCCAAATCAAATGGTTCCCAAACCTTTCAGCCCAGAGACCCCCAAAATAAAGGGTCCAGAGCCCAGGGACCCCCAGTGTACCTGAAGGTGGTTGAACACAGGACTCTGAGGTCATGAGACAGTGGGAAGGGGTCGCCAGATGCTTCCAATAAACTAGGAGTATTTTCTGAACAATTTGAGCCAATTTTTGCTTATTTTTACCATTTTTCTGCAACTACACCAAACTTGCCATATTTTAACATATTTTCATCACCTTTTTTAAACTTATTGATAAGTATTATATTTTTGCTCCTTTTAATGTATTTCTGCACGTTTTTCCACTATACAGACATTTCCAGCACTTATAAACCCTTTCCACCACTTTTTTACCTAATGTCAAATATGATGAACAATTATTGTCACTTTTAACTTTTTTTCATCATATTTCATGTTTATTGTTTGCCAATTTAACCACATTCATGATTCATCATGCCTATTATTTGTCATTTGTTATTTGCCTCCTGCCACTTTTAATCCAATACTGAACCCTTTTTACCACTTTTTCTGTCTGTTTTTATACACTGTAATTAGCTACTTTTAACCAATTTCTGTGGTTTTTAAAATCTCATTTCACCTCCTTTTCCACCATTTTTATTCACTTTGAACCATTTTATTAGTGATTAAAACCATGATTTCCATCTTTAAGATGACTATAATAATAATAATAAACGTTCCTGGATAACAGTGGATATTATTCAGATGAATAAATAAATGTGGTTATCACAGATTCATAGAACAATAGACCATCATTTTACTGACTTTATGGATGGACCCCAAAAATCTCTCCTTTATTCCCCCTTATAGATGGTCCTGTCTCCACATGACTGTTCTTCAATGTTCATGTCTGTGTTCAACCACCTTCAGCTACAGTGGGGGTCCCTGCTCTATGGAACCTTTATTTTGGAGGGTCCCCCGTCTATGGACCTTTATTTTGGAGGGTCCCCGCTCTCTGGGACCTTTCTTTTTTGGAGGGTCCCCGCTCTCTGGGGACCTTTATTTGGAGGGTCCCCGCTCTCTTGGACCTTTTTTTTTGGAGGGTCCCCGCTCCTCTGGGACCTTTATTTTGGAGGGTCCCCGCTCTATGGGACCTTTATTTTGAAGGGTCCCCGCTCTCTGGAACCTTTATTTTGGAGGGTCCCCGCTCTCTGGAACCTTTATTTTGGAGGGTCCCCGCTCTCTGGAACCTTTATTTTGGAGGGTCCCCGCTCTCTGAACCTTTATTTGGAGGGTCCCGCTCTCTGGGACCTTTATTTTGGGGGTCGGGGACCTAATAAAGGTTGAGAACCATGGTCTAACTACTAACTTCAAAGCAGTTGTGTTGTATGTATACATACTGTATGTTTCATGATTATTGAATTCATTTATATACTATCATTACTTTTTCAGCTGGTGTGAAATCATCCTCACCTATCACAGTCATTCAACACAACACTGAAAAATGATACAGTTTCCTCTTTTAAACTGAACAATCCACTGTTTGTTCACCCATTAAAAGCCTGTGTGTTTGAGTGATCACTGTCCATTGAACAGGGCAGGCCTTTCATTAGGCTGGGGCCCCTGGGGGACCATTACTGGAGGGGAATCTTACCCTCTTTATTAGCCCATTTTAATATTGACACACAGTGGGGAGCAATTTGCTCTCCTCAGACCAGACACCAGATCCTGTGAATATGCATGTGTGCTGTGGGGAGTCACAGCAGTCATGTGACATGGGTGATGGACGACCCAGGTTGGGTGTCGTCTGTGGTCCCTCACAGTCAATAAAGAGGATGTGGCTGTGATATAAAATAATAAAATACAAATGTATTTTGTTATAGATTTGACTGCTGACATTATACTCTGCTTGTGTGTGTGTGTGTGTGTGTGTGTGTGTGTGTGTGTGTGTGTGTGTGTGTGTAACCCTTTCACCACAGCTCGCCAAATAGGGGACACTTTATTTACTAAAGTATTATCTATCCTTTTAAAATCAGCGGAGAAACAGATTCCATTGTAACAAAAACTATTAAGGGTTAAGTATGACTCTCACTCTCCTGAAAATAGCATTTGAGGCTAACAGGAAACCCAGGTGAGTTATAATGTTATTATATTTTTATAATATTATATATACCTTAATAGAAAACCAAAAATATGTCACTATAACTCTTTAAAGGTCCTATATCATTTTTCACTCATCTCCAGAAACCCAACAACATTATATTTGAGGTTTATTTTCCCCAAACTCGCCCGTTTTCCAGAGTTTTAGCCTCTGAACACTTTCTGACTTACTCTTAATAACAGGATGTTTTTGGCTCCTTCATGCATATGTATGAGTAGGCGTGTCTGTAGACATTTTTAATAACGATGCCCTAAGGCTGCACAATTAATCAAATTTTAATCCTGATTATAATTTTACCCTCCACGATTAAATTAACCAAATCGACTGTGGTTTTTACGTTTAAATGCTGCCTCTGATGGATATAAAACTGGAGTTTTACGAGATTATTTTAAGGTGGGGCGCTCGTGTTGAATGTGCCGACACGCCCCCATGAGTTGACATAAGTACCTAATTAATTAATTAATTAATTAATTAATTATTCCAGCAAACACTCCTGGCTGGTGTTTCTTGCCCAAAACCTGTAGCTTATCCCTAATGGTTCTTAACTTTTCTTTATACGCTGTCATCAGTGCTGCTTTTTAGAGTAAAAATTCAAGCACTTTAACATAAAATGTAAACTTTACAAGGAAGCTGAAGCTTTAAATGGACTCAATATATACATATATATGACAATAATCCTCCTGTTTACCTTCATTTGTGTTGTACTGTTGCTCTTTTGCAGAAATAAAACCTAATTTACATACAAGGGAACACGGACCACAACACTGTAACCTGAGGCACGAATGGTTTTCAGTCCGTCAGCGCACGTCTCAAAGAGATTGCTCACTACTACATCACGACGGTACTTGGTCTGCGTGATAAAGACCATTATAGACCAATGAATACAGCAGAGAAGCTGATCTTCAGCAATAACTTAAATGCACTTTGTGTTTTAATGAGTAACATTTAATTTGACTATTTCAGCAGCTCAGTCAGTTATAGGCCTGTACAATATTATTTATTAGATGAGTGGGGTCATTTTATTTTTATTTTATATTGTGCATTGTTAGAATGTCGGTGCTAAATTAATATTTTCATATTATTCTTTGAAGCATCAATGATTCATATCAAATTGTAATGTTTTAATTTTAGTGCGATTAGTACCATTCAGAGCCATAAATGCCAATGGGACTAATATTGCCCATAATATTTTGTTTTCGGCCTTGGTTTTTCTTCATTTCGGTTTCGGGCAAGAATTTTCATTTCAGTGCATCCGTAATATCTAGGGTTGCCCTGCACCGTCCCTTAAAATATGGAATAAAATTCCTTATGTGGCTGCCATACTGATAGGATAACATAAATAAATAAATACAAATCTTAGGTTAAAATTATTCTTTGCTTTCAGAAAGTGGCCAACCCTACCTAATAACCCTGTAGAAAAACCAGTAGAAAGTGTTTTTTTTGTAATAAAAGCCGCCCTTTTAACACAGCAGAAATAAACAACACAACATTAGCGTGTGGATTAACAAACGGAAAAATGTTCCACATGACATTCTTTAACCTTATGAAACCAAAAAAACACAGACTGAGATAATAATCACCCCACTCTATAGTTGCATGGTACCCACGTTAACCCTCGCGTGTCCAAATTGAAACGGTTCCTACTATACTAGAAATTCCACATGACGGATACTACCGTGGATTACGATACTACCGTGGATTACGATACTACCGGTACCAGTTTCCGCCTACATAGCGGCTGCCTCTACTCTCTTCCCCCCGGCTTCTCACTGCACAGTCTAAGCTCACCACATGCGGCTACTTGTAAACAAACCACATGGCAACCGAGCGGCGAGTCTGTGCCGCGGCGAAGATATGTATAGCTTAAAATAAAGTGGGAAGGTTCAGTAGCTTTTTCATGGATGGTTACATGAGGTTCTGTTTGAAGGTAGAACGTCAGGAACATTTAGGTTTGTTATGAAATGTGTAGAGTGATAATTATTGTGTTTTTATATATTTAAATGAATAAATTGGAAAACAAGCAAAAACACCAGCATGAAGTTATGTCTGGAGACACTCAGTCAGTAGTGAAAATGTTAATAAAGTAAGGTTCAATCGTCAGCGTTACATATAAAATACCGGTAGTCAGAATTTTATTTCCTATTATATTTTGTTATTCTAGGGCACAAAATAACCACTCTGGAATAAAATGGGAAAGTGTTTACACTTGCTTAAATGTGAAAGTCCACACTTAAATAAATAACTTAAATAAGAATACAGGCTTTAATTCCCACCAGGACCAACCTAATGCCTCTGAAAGCTGCTTCCTGTACAGACAGAGTTAGTTTTGTTGAACAGAAAAAAAGAACATTTCTCTTCATCTCTCAGAGGTTTGTTTGAGCTTAGCTCTGTCTCAGCTGCTCATTGCACTGAAGGGTCATTACCAACACTCATGCATATGTTCTACTCAGACTCTTTCACAATCAAAGGCGTATGTTCTCAAGCAGCGACCTTGGAAGGACCTGAGATCCATCCCACACTGGTGAAGTGTCACGAATGCAATTAAACCCAGGATTACACGTCTCGTCCCTGGCTCACGTTGTGTGTTAGGTGGATGTTTGTGTGCATGTAGATGTGGAAATGATAGGCGCTGCCTGTAGCTGACCCCCTCCAGGCTTCTTCATTTCATCATGCTCAGCTTCCTGTTTGTAGGAGCGGCTGTGCTCGTAAAAGGATGTCAAAATAAGTTAGACAGTGTTTACGGAGTGACGGCTGTGTGCTGAGAGAAGGGGAGGAGCTTAGCACACAGGACATTTATTTATTTATTTATTCAGTTTATTTCCGACATGGTTACATTCACTTTTTTTTTTTTTACATTTTTTTTTTTTTTTTGTACATTGCCGAAAAGAGACGAAAGAAGCAGTTTTGCTTATCTGGGTCCCGTCCCTGTTGGTATACCATCGAAATTTACATGGGTTTACATGTCTCTGTGGTCAAACATTCTTTAGTTGGTGTCTGACAGTCTTTTTTGTGTATTCTCATCTGTAGACAGTGTTGTCTTTTTTTTATTCCTCCTCCTCTCTATCGTTGTTCATGTTGGCCTTGTTCCCTGCCAGACGTTGTTAGCATTCCTCCAGTTCAAGAATAGTTCCTCTTTCGAAGGTGTTTGGAAGGTTTTTCCCTTTTCATCCATAATGTCACCACTCGGGAATGTCTCTTTTGGACACACAAGTTTGCAGCTTGTTTTGTCTCTACATCAAGGTTAATCCAGCTGTTGTTAGTTCTATTGGCAGTGTTGTATTTTCCACTGTTAGATTTAACTTGTATAAACACATTATTATATCTTAGTTCATAAGCAAGGTAGTAATTTCATTGTACAGGAAAACGTTTCTAACTGCACATATGACAATAAACACTTTGAATTTAAATTTAATGTAATCCTTAATCACCCCACCACCTAGCAATTGAAATGAATCAATGACAGACCTTTTTTACTCTTGGATTCCACATTTAATTCAGTCTCCGTAAAATCATCACAGTCTGGGTTTGTTTCCAGTGTTTATATAGATCTGGTCCATATCCATGATTACCATCAGTAATGTTTGTTGTTTAGATGGATCCTTCGTATTTTCCCAAGTCTTCCATCGTTTTGATGAGGATTGGTTTTCCGTTCTCTTCTCCCAGTGGTGTGATGTAAATCCTGCAGTTCCTTGTCCACGTCTTTAGAATCTTTCCTCCTTTTTTTATTTGGCGTGCCTTCCATGCGATGCTTGCATTTTTTTTTTGTCAGGCTTTCATTAATAAAAACCTTCGTTCCTTCAGCTTTCTTCCTTGCTTCAGTAGTTCTCCTTTGAATTTCATATTCGTGAAGGTTATTTTTACAGCTCTGTTATCATCTTTCTTTGGCAGGAGATGGCAGGAGTTGATGTTGTCAGGGTTCAGGACAATGTCCTTCGACTCCAGGTAGTCAATGACCTGTTGTTCAATCGATTTTGTTTCTTCGTCACTCGCGTCACTCCTGGGTTTTATCTTTAGGCCTGTGATGATGACATCTTTCTCTCTTTCATTTTGTTCCAGCTGTTCAACCCTAGCGTTCAACAATTTTATCTCTTCAGCATTTCTTTCATTCTTTTCTTTCAGTACCTTTGCTTCGCTTTGTAGTCTTTCCAGTGAGTTTTCCAGCGTCTTTTCCAGCGACTTTATCTCGGCAGATAGGTTTCGTAGACCCTCGCATATCATCTCCTTGACCTCTTCCAAACCCGAATTGGGTTCTGAAGGGCCTCCCTGTGGTTTTTTCACCATTTTCCTTCAGTCTTGGGCCCAATTTTTCAGGCTGTTCAGCTGTAGCCAGCTGTAGCCAAGGTCGTGTTATCGGAGCGAATGAAAACGCGTCTGCTCTCTCCAAAGACCAGAGACATTGTGACATGACAGTGTTTATATTACATCTCATCTTTTTAAATTGTGACGATGCAGCAGGATCATCTGAAGGAACTTGGTGACTTAATCAAAGAATGCTGAAATATTTCACACCTACAAATACAATGGTCTGTCATTTTGTCTATTTTTGTTATCCTTTTATGTGTTTTTATGTAATTTTATATGTTAATGAAGGCATTTTGTCTATTTTATTATTCTTTTGTGTGTTTTTCTGTACTTATGTATGTTAATGGAGGATTTTTTTGCATTTCCATTTAGATTTTTTACATCATTTTATTGTTATTGTGTGTTTTGGGAGTAATTTTATGTATTTTGTGTATTTTTGGGAAAATACCACCTTGACCAATGACTACAAATTAAGCCAAAGGGAAACACGCTCCTCTGCTGGGCCGCAGTGAGGTCACATGTGTAGTGAGGTCACATGTGTAGTGAGGTCACATGTGCAGTGAGGTCACATGTGTAGTGAGGTCACATGTGTAGTGAGGTCACATGTGCAGTGAGGTCACATGTGTAGTGAGGTCACATGGGCATGAACTGCCTTAAAGGGATCTTCCACTGTTTTTACAAGTTTGGCCTAAAATCTTTAAAATGTACTTATATAGAGTAGATCTATGTCTAACAAAACACATAATTATGCATCATATTAATTTAATTAGGACTACTTTACAGTTTTAGAGCCTGTGTTCATCTATCTTGAAATCATGAGATTGATGATGTCACACGGCCTGTAAACATCCCATTGTTTTCTATTAGAGTGAAACATTCAGTCTGATTTGTAGATTTTTTAGTCAAAATAACATCTTGTGCTGTCTGTGGTTGCTCTAATAAACCAGGAAAAGTTAAAGATGAACGTAAACCTCTTTTGTTTACAGAAAGAGGATAAAAACAGCTGTGACCACAGGGCACCACAGTTCCAACGCTGAGGTTTGATAGAAAACAATAAAGCAGAGAAGAAGAGCTCTCCTATGGGTCCTTTACCCTTCCTTAAACAGTGCGCTGACATGCTGGGTGGGAGTCCGTCAACTGTCTATGATTTACTTTCTAACGTCGCTGGCGTCATCACAACATCCTGTGTCGGTCTGATTTTTTCATTGAGGAAGTGATTCTGACGAAAATGAACTTTTGGCCCATTTTTGGTGGCCGGGATTTTGGTGCATCACTTGTGCTCAGCCATCTCCATGTGTGGTCGAACCTTGACGCACCCATGGAATCTACGCCTATGTTTTTGTGTGTTTTTCTGTAATTTTGTATGTTATTGGAGTCATTATTGGTATTTCTGTCTACATTGTTTATATTATTGTGTCGTTATTAGGAGTAATTGTATGTATTTTTCCTGTTGTTTTGTGTATTTTTGTTATTTTGGATATAACCATGCTGGGGCCCGTACAAAATTAGACCGAGGGCCACATTTGGCCCCCGGGCCACCAGTTGCCCATGTCTGTCTTACATCCTTAGTGCTCACTGTGAGCATTCATACACAAAGAAAACATATCACATTTTCTGCTGACGTTACTTTCCCACCTTGACCAGTGACTACAAAGCCAAACGTAGTGAGGTCACATGTGCAGTGAAGGTTTGAGGGGCATTAGCGCTGCACGCTAATCAAAGGCAGAGGAAAGCAGGGGTTTAAAGGAGCTCAGTGGGTGCCAAAGCAGCCCCCTCTGCACCCAGTGCCTTTTAATTAGGCTCACAGCAGACACACACACGCACACACACGCACGCACGCACGCACACACACACGCACACACACACGCACACGCACGCGCACGCGCACGCACACGCACACGCACGCACACACACACACACACACACACACACACACACACACACGCACGCACACACACACACACACACACGCACACACAGCTTCATTATTGTGCTGCAGTCAGATGAGCAGCGACTCTGACCCTGTTCAGGTAATCCTGTGTCACACTGAGGGATTATCACTGTAATATTCTCTGAGGCGTTACATATCTTTGCATCTAAATCCACGTTCAGAATATATCAAAGCGTCTTTTGAATGAACAATGGAGAGAATACGTGTTGGTTTTATTTCTCAGCTTTTACAACGACAGTAATCATCTCAAACTTTGTCAAATATCAACTGTCATCCAATAACTTAGTCATGTGATCAATAGGTCAAACCAAAGCTACCATCTGTTCCAACACCTCTGATAATAGTCAACGACCTTTAACCTAGTGGTTCTCAACCTTTCCAAAATAAAGGTCCCATAGAGCGGGGACCCTCCAAAATAAGGGTCCCAGGGAGTGGGGACCCTCCAAAATAAGGGTCCCAGGGAGCGGGGACCCTCCAAAATAAAGGTCCCAGAGAGCAGGGACCCTCCAAAATAAGGGTCCCAGGGAGCGGGGACCCTCCAAAATAAGGGTCCCAGAGAGTGGGGACCCTCCAAAATAAAGGTCCCATAGAGCAGGGACCCCCACTGTAGCTGAAGGTGGTTGAACACAGACATGAACATTGAAGAACAGTCATGTGGAGACAGGACCATCTATAAGGGGGAATAAAGGAGAGATTTTTGGGGTCCATCCATAAAGTCAGTAAAATGATGGTCTATTGTTCTATGAATCTGTGATAACCACATTTATTTATTCATCTGAATAATATCCACTGTTATCCAGGAACGTTTATTATTATTATTATTATAATCATCTTAAAGATGGAAATCATGGTTTTAACCACTAATAAAATGGTTCAAAGTGAACAAAAATGGTGAAATGGGATTTTAAAAACCACATAAAATAGTTAAAAGATGCAAATTGTGAGTAATGGAATTTAAAAAGAGAAATTTATCTTAAACTAGCAAAATATGGACATTAAAAATCGTGAATGTGGTTAAATTGGCAAAAAAAAATAAAATGATGAAAAGAAATTAAAAATTGACAATGATGGGTCAACATATGCAAAATTAAGTGGAAAAAGTGGTGGAAAGAGTTTATAAGTGGTGAAAATGTCTTGAAAGTGAAAAAAATGTGTAAAAAAATAGCAGTTTTATTGGAGACGTGGCAGGAAGTTTGTTATTATTTGGGGCATAGTATATAGTCATCTTAAAAATGGAAATCCTTGTTTTAATTGGAAATAAAATGGGTTCAAAGCAGTGACGTGCTGTGACCACTAGGGCTGGGTAGGCACGTTGCAAATCAAGACCACCAATTACAATTTAATGTTTCTGCTGGTAAGTGTTAATTCAATTCAAATCAATTTTATTTGTATAGCACAAATTACAACAAAGTCATCTCAATGTACTTATTAAAATATAAAATTCATAATAAGAAAGAAAAAACCCAACAAGATCCACATGAACAAGTATTTATCATCTAACAAAATCAACATCATAAACACCATTAAAAAAACATAAACAATTATTTAATATAGCCTCCATACTCTCCAACAACATATATCTCATGACACGACAGCACATCTGTTGTTTGTGTTGGAAACACAGAAACAGAGAAAATGGTGGGCGGGATCACTACAGTCAGGATGACAGCACTGGAGATGATTATGAAACGACAGCTTTTAAAAGATGGAGACCAACACCTGAGCTACCAGAGCTTCAGCAGGTCTGCCAGCAGAAACATATGAAATTGTCATTGGTGTTGACTGGTGGTCTCCATTTGCAACTCCCTGCCTACCCTACCCTAGTGCTCACAACACGTCACTGCAAATTAGAGCGGACGAAAACAGACAAAAAAAGTGGTAAAAGGTCAATATTGGAACAGTTAGTTTAAACTGGTAAATAATGTGCATGACAAATGATGAATGTGGTTAAAATGTCAAATATCATCAACATATGTGACATTAGGTGTAAAAGTGGCAGAAATGGTTTATAAGTGATGAACATGTCTGGAAAGTGGAGAAATGTATAGAAAGTCATTGAAATGTGATGTAGAAGTGTCAGAAATGGGAGAAATGTAGCAAAAATACATTAAAAGGAGCAAAAATATGGCAAGAAAAAATGATGAAAATAGGTTAAAATATGATGAGTTTGTTGCAGTTGCAGAAAAATGGTAAAAATAAGTAAAAATGGCTAAAATTTGATTTGACCCCAAGGTTGAGAACCCCTGCTCTAACCTTACATGTCATGAGACAAGCAGCCAATCAAAACGACTCCAAGGACTTTAAGCTCAGCTCAGTGATTGGTCAAAGTAGGCCTGCCGCGTCTTTAAATATGGCCTCATAATTCATTCCATTTATCCTGATATTTAAGACATGATGAAACGTTATAACATTAAAATAATGCCACAATAAATAATGAGTTTATCTTTTTATATAGTAAACAACAGCAGAACCAATTTAAATGTCTGACATTGTCTCTATCATGTTGGTATAAACTACTGTTCTCATCTTAAAGTGTTTCCATCTGAATATGTAAGTTACTGAATGATACTTTTATTATTTATTTAAAACATTTGGCCAAACTTTGGCTCATAATGAAATACAGGTTTATAGACTGTGTTTTTTCAGGCCTATCAGTTAAAAAAGAGTCATGATGAGTCATGATGAGTCATACAGTGACAGCCAATAAACAGGGATCAGGTTTGATAGAACTATTATTATTTAAAGTGACGTGTTTAAACAATCATTTATTATTATTATTATTATTAATTGACTACATTGATCAATAGGTGACATTATTTTTCATGGATATGTTCCCTGTGGTTAGGAATTCATTTCCATAGAATGAGGAATCAGGGTTTTTTGGTTAATGCAGTGCTTCTCAAAGTGTGGGGCGCGCCCCCTGGTGGGGAACAGAGGTATGACAGGTGGGGCGTGACAAACAAAGGATGTTCAATTTTATGCCAATTTTCTTAAAAACCTTCCTTCATTGACAATAAAGATCATAAACACTAAACAAAGAAAAAAAGTAATAATGAGACCCTAAAAATTAAAAGAGCATTAAATGATTAGACTGCATTAGTCATGGACCAGGAACTAAAGTGTAAAAATAATGACTTACAGTCATTGTTTTTTTATTATTTATTTTTCTTATATTTTTGTTTTTCTCATTTTATTTATTTATTTATTGTTGTATTTCTTTAAGAAGAAACAAGAGTCATTCAATTGCAAAGTAATAATAACTTTTTTTTAATCTACAAATATGAAGATTATATTTTTTTGGAGTATTTCAAACATTCTCCCTGAATTAATCACTAATAAAACCATCAAAATGAACTCATGAGGTAAATATAAATGATGATCCCTGCTGTATCTGATTACAAAATAAGTTAAGACCAATCTAAAATAATACAACAACCAACACAATGTTTAGAATGAAATATGGTTTAAAGAGTTCTGAGGAGCTTAAAATACATTTTTAAAATCAGGTTTGAAACAATCACACAAATAAATAACAAAGATTAAATCAGAAATTCACAACCCAAACATTTTCTCATCTCATGTATTCAGACTTTTAATTTTACAATGACTCTAAACACTTTTATTATTATATGTACTCTTTTCTTTTTATCATCTTAAAGCGCTATGTAAAAAATAAAGATATTGTTATTATATTTTTATTATTATATTTTCATATCACAAATTTCTGGTGATGTTTCTTATATCGTGTTAAGATAGTGAATATATATACGATAGCTCAGAAATGTTCCTCTGCGTTTTATTTGAACTAGATATACATTTGAAAACGTGAAAGTATAAAGTACAGTTGTGTAAATAAATATATCATTTTATTCACTAATTTTTTTGTATTATTTATGAAACATTTAAGGTGACCCAATGTGGGCCACTTGTTAAGAATTTCAAAGAATCTGCTTTAAAAACAAAAAGATGAATAGATTTATAGAGAATAAAAGAATAAATGATATAAAGCCTTTACTTCTCATTAAACTTTATTCTTCTGGATTTTTTCTTAGCATTTCTGCTACATTATTACCATTTTTACACAAAATAAAACAACCCACTGATGCTGTGCTGTAAATACATGCTTTTTTATGCTCGCTGACATTTATCATAGATGGTTACGTGACTCAACCTAACGACTCTCTCTGTGAATCAGTGAATAGACATTGTTCTGTCCTTCATATACAGTATGTGCTGTATACTGTATATATCGTAACTCAAGCTAAACTCTTTTCTAAGACTCTGAAGACGTTGTCTGATTGTCCACAGGTTTATTAAAGTTACAGAAAAGTGTGAAACTAAAACACACAAAATACATAATCAGCCTTACGCTGTCTTTTACATGTACATGAACACAATGTAAATATACACAATCACATGAATGTGTTACTGTATTTAATGTATTTAAGTCTGTGTAAATATGACAGATTGCTATGTTTCTAAGCTGGACACATTTCCAACAATCACAACATCAAAACTAAATATTCACCTTAAAAAGAATCATCTAAGAATAAACATAAGAACTAAGTGATACATACTGTACCCACGATGCTGTCAGAGATGTCACTGGATTGAATCACAAGTCACACTACAACCCCAATATTCCCATTTTCTCCAAACACAGGTCACATGACACCAATAGGACACTCACTTCCTGTTCCTTCTTAAAGTGACCACAGCACAAAACATTTCTTAATAAACGTTTTAACAGAAGTACACTTTAAACAGATGAACTGTGTAACGGTGTTGGATGGTGTCTGATGACCTGGATATCACTGTATTTTTCCTTGACATAAAACACATGAGGGCATCGATCAAAGAGAGGTGTTTGAACTCTGTGATGTTTGTGTAGAAGGTGTTGATCGTTGGTGGTTTGTGGACGCTTCCTAGACAGACATTACCTACAATGACCCACCCTAGATCTAGCTTCTGAGCATAGGGTTGGTTGTGTGGACCATCACCTGATAATGTCCCTGCCTAAGAGGAGCATTATTTGGGCTTGAGAATCTATTTCTGGGATGAGATGGTATATCTTCTCTGTTATTACATTATATCAGACTTTAATCCTGACAGTTCCATCCAGAGATTCCACTTTCTTAACCACTGGCTCTTCTCCCTGATGTCTCCTTTTTTCCAGCACAACTTCTCAATGTGTAAATGGTAAAAACCAGCGTGGTCACAGACGGCTTAGCTGAACCAGGTTTAAACATAAGCCTGGCTCTACTCAGAACACTTTGATCAAATACACCCAAGTTGTAATACAGTAATCTATGTGTGAAAATATCATTGAATGTAGAAACATCTTTGCTGAATTTATTGTCATAAATGGCCTGATTTGGTTGGTGGCTCGGGGGTTGGCTCGTCTGGGGTGGTGGGGTTCGTGGCTTCGGGACGGGGGGGTCCGGGCTGGGGGTGGCTGCTCTTGGGGGCGACACTTGCATCCTGGGTTGTTGGGTGGCGGGGTGGTGCGGTGGGTTGCAAAAAAAATAAAAATAAAAAAATAAATAAATAAATAAATGGCCTGATTTGTTTGAAATTCTGTAAATTGAACTTTATTGTATTAGCAGAATCCAGAGTGAGTGAGTCATTGTTTTTTATTTTGGGTAGTCGATTTGTGGATTTTTCTGTAATTTTGTATGTTTTTTTATGTTATTAAAGTCATTTTGTGATTTTTGTTTTCCTTTTGTGTGTTTTCATGTATTTTGTGTTATTGGAGTAATTTTTTTGTATTTACGTTTGCATTTTTATATTATTTTGTTATTGTGATTTGGGAGTCATTTTATGTACTTTTCCTGTTGTTTTGTGTATTCATATTACCATGTTTGGGGATTAGGGTTAAACCAAAGGGTGAATCTGTGAGTGTGTGAAGTGGCCTCAGGTCAGCTGAAGGCAGCTAGGGGTTAATACTAGCTAATGCTAAAGGCTAATACTAGCTAATGCTAAAGGCTAATACTAGCTAATGCTAGGGGCTAATGCTAGGGGCTAATGCTAGAGGGCTAATGTTAGGGCTAATGCTAGGGACTGATGTTCGGTGCTAATGCCAGGGGCTAATACTAAGGGCTAATGCTAGGTGCTACTGCTAAGGGCTAGTGCTAGGTGTTACTGCTAGGAGCTAATGCTAGAGGCTATTGTAGGGGGGAAATGCTAGTTGCTAATGCTGGGTGCTACTGCTAGGAGTTAATGCTAGAGGCTAATGATAAAGGCTAATGCTCAGGGCTATTTCTAGGGGGTAATGCTAGTGGCTAATTGAGGACGTTGTGCTGTGTAACGGAGTGGAGTAACCTCAGCTGTTCTACACCTGAGCTCTACTGAGGATGAGGAGGATGATCAGGGGTCTCCTCTTCATCATGAGAAGAAACATTCATCACCCCCCCCCCCCCCCCCCCCCGAGAAGTGATGTCATCTATTTAAAGTCAGCTATGTTCCAAGAAAAATCAAACAGCTAAAACACAAAACAAAGGCTTTGCATTTAGATGATGATTTATGGATATTTTTATAGTGACTTTGCAAATGATGTCATCATCAAAATGAAAATTATTTGATGATGATTTAATATTCATGAGCTCATGTAAATGAGCTGAGATATTTAAATGTGACCCAGCTGCACCTTTTAAATTATGATCTTCTTTTTCCTCTCACTGGAAATTAAACTTGGATGCAGTTGGTAGTAGTTTAACTCAAGGTTCTCAACCTTGGGGTCAATCCCCATTTGGGGTCGCCAGATGCCTTCAAGGAATGAAGAATATTGTTTGAACAATTTGAGCCCATTTTATTTTACATTTCTCTCATTTCTGACACTTCTACATCACATTTTAATGACTTTTCTACACATTTTTTCCACTTTCCAGACATGTTCATCACTTATAAACCATTTCTACCACTTTTACACCTAATGTCACATATGTTGACCCATTACTGTCACTTTTAACCTCTTTTCACCAGATTTCATGATTATTTTTGCCAATTTAACCACATTCACCATTTGCCATGTCCATTATAGTTGACCCTGTCTTTATTTTGGGGGTCACGACCTGAAAAGGTTGAGAACCACTGGGTTAACTTGAAAACTCAAGTTGATTCATCCTAAAATTGATCCTAAAACAAAGAGCAGCTCTTGACTCGTGGGGTTGAAGTGGGACACCCTCCCTCCTCTCTGATCTGTGAGAGGAGGGAGGGGCAGGGGGGACATGGCTTTGGCCCTGACCCCCCGGGGGGGGGGGTCCTACCTGGATGTTTAGTTTGGGGCGGGTGGAGATCAGATGTTGGAGCTCATTACACCACCTCTCATTACGTCTCCTGTCTCGTCCAAACAAACCTAATGAGACAGTGTTTAATGTCCGTGTGTGTTAGGATGCTGGAGCACAAATTACCCAAACGTCTGGTTGTGTAGCAGCACCTGGGCCCCACGGTGGCCTGGGGGGAGATGAGCTCAGGGTGAGGGAATCCACTGGGATGATGAGGGTGGGGGGGACCTGGGACCAGCTGGAAGACGTTAAAGAGGAGAATGTTGATTAGGACGTAGTTTTAACATCAGAGGAGTCAGTGGGGGGGGGGGGGGGGGGGGGGGGGGGGGGGGGGCTTTGTCCAAGGACATGTAGGAGAATTTACATGAGTGTCCTTAGGGGGGGACGCTATGTCTTTGTTGTGAGAAGTTCAAGTTTTGGACAGATTACAGAGTGGCAGGACCTCCAGACCCAAAAAAGTACCCGCTACTAAAAGCTCATTTCTAATACTTTGTCATAAATAACATGTTTGAATGTAAATCAAAGGAAAAGAGGTTACCATGGCTACGAGGAACTAAAGGTAAACTAAAAGAACGTCACATTGAGAATGGTTGCTATTCGGACACGACTGAAAAGGAGGAGATGGAGGTGAACATGAAGGTCTTTGTTTCACTATAAGTGTTGATCCAACTTCTATAAAAAAAGTATGAATGCTTTTCCTTCGTCACTGTCAGATCCAATCTCTCAGTAATCCCGTAGACCAGGGGTGTCAATCACACTTTACTTCAGGGGCCAAATATGAAGCAGTTTGATCTCTTGTGGGCCACGGATTTTATGTTGGAAAATATGCAGGATCTTCATTTTATATTTTTCTACAGTTTATTATTAAAAATGTCTGTCATTGTGCAATATATCCACTATCTAAATCATAAGTGACAGAAATCAGTTCCTGCAGGATCTTCACTTAAATTTATTTTATTTTGTGACCATTTTTTAATTACATTTGGGGAATGTTTTTGGAATAATTTGAGAAAAATCTCAGGATTTTGGAGTTCTTTCAGCAGTTTGAGATTAAAAATGACAGCCAGGGAAAGCTGTGAGCCCAGCTAATATTTTAGTTTCTTTGAATGTGTGTATTTGGAGGAACTGAGATCATCTACAACTGAGTTATTTGGTAATTTACACAAAGATTCATGTTTTTTCTGTCATTTTTTCTCTCTCCTGCGGACCACATTTGATGCTTTAAAGGGCCAAATATGGCCCCCGAGCCTTGGGTTTGACATATGTGACTTAGAGCTAGAAAATGCAAACGTAGGATGAGCATCACAACCATTGTATGAGATAAAAAGTCAAAATTATGAGATAGAAAGTCAATAAGGTTTATATATTATAATTATGACTACAGGCCTTATAACCAGTGTTGGGCGGCAACGCGTTACTTGTAACGTTTGTCCGTTACTTTGCTAGCTGCAGTGTACTTCCTGTTTACAGTGGCGCTATATATTTTTGCGGGATGCCGTGCCAAACACGGTAAAACAGTAGAAGAAGAAGCATTGTCAGCGTGTTTCTGTTTACATCACGTGAGCCAATCATGGCGAGTCAATGTGAGAGCAGGACGAGCTTCTCAGAGTGGAAATACATGCATTATTTTTGTCTCCAAAAGATGCATCTGTGAAGCTAAGCTAACACTGTGACTGTTATCCAGGGACAGATCAACCTATTGCACGGTATGTTGTTGTAAATAAGCAGCCTGTCGCTACTGCTGAGTCACTGCTAACTGCAGCTCATAAGCCTGACATTGTGTAGCTGAGAAAAATGCTGTGAATTAGTTTTCACATTTATTTTTATAAGCATTTTCAACAGCAGAATGTGCAGCTGGAATATGCACAGCTTACTTTACATTACTGTGCTAAGGCTGAAAAATTACTGTTTTAATTTTGGAGCAGCTGTTTTGTGCTTTATATGCACATCATTTATGGTTGTTTTAAAGCAGTTGATCAACAGTGCATTATTATATTATTACAGCACTGATATGAAGCTGTATGGACACAAATGACCAAAAATAAATAATACATTCTTTAATTTTAAGTAACTCAAAACTTACTTTTTCCAGTAATGCATTCATTTTTGGTGTAAGTAATCAAAATAGTAACTGAGTTACTTTGTTAATGTCGTAACTAGTAATGGTAACTAGTTACTTTTTTTCAGTAACTAGCACAACACTGCTTATAACATTATATGGAGAAAATTACTAATCACACTATTTCATTTTAACAAAAACTATGCAGTCACCTCTATGAACGTGTGCAGAAATTGCCATTATTGCCAGTTTAGGCAATCCTTAAATGTCTTTCTGCATTTCTAACTCATCAGGACACAGGAAGTTCACCTGGTAAATTATCTAACTTCTAGTGAATCAGGGCAGTGGTGGTCTCACTCTGTGCTGTAGAATGAGGGACATTGGTTTGAATCCAATCCATAACTGTGTCTGTTTCCATCCATTATTCCATTTTCAGACCCGTTTTGTCCTATTTCAGGGTGACTTTCAGGGTCTGCTAGTGCCTATCTCTGGCTCACACTGGGCACTAGGTGGGGATACACCCTAGACAGGGCGCCAGTCCATCACAGGGCGACACACAGACAGAAAACCACTCACACACACACTACAGGTACTTTAGAGACAAGTGTGTGTGTTTTCCTTTTCTCAATGTAACAAACTACCAAAATGCTTTGTAAAGGTAGGAAGTGTTCCCTTAGTTTAGGACAATAAAGATCCCTAACAACTGGAAACCATGAATAATGCTTCCAACATCCTTAAACATTACTCTGCAAATTCTTCTTCCGTCTTACTCCTGCTACTCTCACATTTTTCAACCGATTTCAACAAGTTTGGTGTCAAAATGTTAAAATAATTTCTGGAGATTCTGCTATTTATTGACTTTGCAACCTTTTAAACTATTTATCTCTGAACTTCAGCCATTCTTAACTGATTTCAACCTTCAACATGTTTGTTCACTTTCAGCTAAAACCTTTTTTTTAACTTTTTTAAACCTTATTACTAATGTTCAGCTAATGCTTGGTTAATGCTAATGCTAGACCAATGCTAGGCTAATGCTTCCACTAGGCTAATGTTAGTGCTAGGCTAATGCTTAAATTAGGCTAATGTTAATGCTAGGTTCATGCTAATGCTAACGTTACAGTAATGCTAACTTACACTAATGCTAGGCTAATACTAACAATAATATTAACACTAATGCTAATGTTAAAACTAGCTAATGCTGAACGTTAGGTTAAGGTTAATGCTAACTTATGCTAATGCTAACATTAATATTAACGCAAATGCTAATATTGAAACTAGCTAATACTAACAAATGCTAATATTAATGCTAGCTAGTGCTAATGTTTTGAGCGAACAGATGGATCGATGGAAAAGACACTATTTGTATGACTAGATGTTTGGTTATTTTTGATTTAATGTTTTTGTTGCTGATTTTAATGTTCTTGTTGATTTTTAGGCTGTTGAATGTTTTCTGTTGCACTTTTTGATCATGTAAAGCACACTGAGTTGCCTTAGTATGAAATACACTATACAAATACATTTGCCTGAATTTGCTGACGCGGGCCAATACCTGCATCCTCACTTACAGTTTGTTCAGGAAATGCAAAATGACTAGTTATGTTTTTGTTCATTTTGAGGGTTTATTATGTGGTCATCTATGATGGTAAAGGGTGTGACTCACTCTGTATCAGACAATAAAAGCTGAGTCATTAATGATCTGTATCCTCATCTTTGACAGAACCCGTTGAACAGCTGTACTCTGACATATAAAGGTTATATAAATCATAAATGTCAGGTTTCCTCTCTCTGACCTTTATCTAACGTTGTTCTTTGTCCAGGTCAGATTATAACTGACCACTGACACACAGAGGACAGATGGTAGAGCCACGGCCCTGAACACAGCTCATCAAACACTGTCGCACAAAGAAAACTACAGCATGATCCGTCAATCAGAGACCAATCAGGGATCAATCAGAGACCAATCAGGGATCAATCAGGGATCAATCAGAGACCAATCAGGGACCAATCAGGGATCAATCAGAGACCAATCAGGGATCAATCAGGGATCAATCAGGGATCAATCAGGACCAACGTGACATTTAAAGCACTAAAAATCCAATAAAAGGCCTTGTTTAGCTCTTCATCCACCAAACAAGGGCTTTATTTATTCCAGGATCAGGAAAACACACAGTGTTAAATGTTTGTGCTGAGATTCAATAAAATGATTATTTTGGATGAATAGTTTCACAAAGACACTGAATAATAGAGAAAACGTTCACTTTGTTTCCATGTGTTCTTTTTTTTAATAAAAATGTTGTTATTTTGAGTGTTGTTTGGATTCCTTTTCCATATTTCTTTCGTTGTTCTGTGTTTTTTTTTTGTCATCATTTTGTGGTCATTTTTTGTTTTGTGGGTTTTTTTCCATTTTGTGTATTTTTCTTGTCATTTTTTACATTTTTATGTTATTTTCAGTGGGTTTTTTTTTTTAATTCCTTTTTTGTATTTATTTCATCGTTCTCTGTGGTTTGGAGTCATTCTGTGTGTTATTAGTAATTTTTATTTTTGTCATTTTGGCTGTTTTTCAATTATTTACTAGTTTACTAGTAGAACACTGACACATACTAATACAGTCGTAGAGGGGAAATATCCCTACATGATAACTAATAAGGTACTAAATAGTTAACAACATGTATTTTGTTGATATCACAGTTATCTTTCCATACATCCCCCCCCCCCCCCTCCCCCCTCCCTCTCCATAGCAACAGAGCCAACATGGCGGCCTCCGGTCCAGCTGAACGTTCTCCGGACATCTCTCCTCCGGTAAAGGTTCCAAAGACCGAGGTTCCGTCCCCGGAGTCTGAGGACCTGAGCGACAGTAACCAGTACCAGTCCGAGCCGTCCACACCCAACCGCTTCTCCCCCCTCAACGTGCAGGGCTCCGGGGCGGGGGGCCGGGGCTCGGCGGCCTGTTCTTCCGCCAACAGCAACAGTTTGACGGTGTGCCGCGGCATGTCGTGGACCCCGTCCGAGACCAACGCCCTGATCGCGGTGTGGGGCAACGAGAGGCTGACGGAGGCCCGGATGCAGCAGCTGGAGGTGGCCGGTACCGTGTTCTCCGGTAAGGCCCCCGGACCCGCCATGTACGAGAGGGTCTCCAGAGCCCTGTCGGAGCTGGGCTACGAGAGGACCCCCTCACAGTGCCGGGAAAGGATGAAGGTAGGGCGGCTTCAGAACACACGACCACCCGGTCACTGCACTGCCTGGTAGCAGTGATTTACTCTACACACACACACACACACACACACACACACACACACACACACACACACACACACACACACACACACACACATTTAAAAAGCTACAATAACTGCTGACTCTGAAGCTGCGTTCAGTCCGAACACAACTTCAGTTTGCCTAGTGCAGTGGTCACCAACATAAGGCCCGCGGGCACCAGGTATCCCTCATGGACCACTGGAGGGGCCCTCAGGCCATACCTGTCCAGTATCCCTTTTTTGCCGGGAAACTCCCGTATTTTACCCCTCTTTCCCGCCATCGTCCCGTATTAGTATTATCCCGTAAACATCCTGTATTTTAATGTAATAAAAAAGTCTAATTTATTTATTTTGAGGATAGGCCCCTTGAGATGAATCATCTCATATTTGAGGTGGTCCTCAAGATTGCATCAAATGACAGATAAATAAAAGAAATAAATAACTAAATAAAAACATTCTTCTGCCTTTCTAAACTGACCTGCCAAGTCAGCGTGAAAAATCATCCAATCACAAGCGTCACAAATATACACTGCTTTAAAAAAGTGTTAAATAATGTAAAGTCTGTAATAAATGTGTCTAATAAGTCATTAGTGAATACCAGAGAACCACATGAGTGAGTATGAGAAATTATAATAAAACATGTAATGAAATAAAATGTTAATGTCTAACTTAAAGACAAACAATGTGAAATTAACAGTAAATATACAACGTGCTGACTTGTATATAAACTGTAAGTATATTAAATAAACACATGTGCTTGATATAAACATTTATGTTTTTATTTAGGCTGTTTTATAATTTAATTCGGGCTGGGCGATATATCGAGATTCAAGATGTATCGAGTTTTCTATTTTGGTGATATAAAAACTAAATTATGGCATATATCAAAAAATAAATAAATGTTTACTCCTAAAACTCAGAATCAGTCTCAGAACATTATGTAAAGCTTAGTTAGATGATTAATGAGTGCGTTCTAACCCAGACCTTCCCCATAACAAGCTACACTATAGAACTCACTCACACGTGCTGTCCCTTACAGGTGAAAAAGCCAAAAGTAGCACATATTGATCAGCTGTTTGTTCATAAATGAGCCTGTGTAGTATTTTGCATCAGAAAATTTAACCCATAATTGTTTTTCTGTTCAGACTTTGTTTTAAATAAAATTATCTAGATTTATTTTGTTCATCGTCATTTTGATAAAATATATTGAGATATGAGTTTTGGTCCATATCACCATCCCTAGTAGGACTGTTCACAGCATTTTAATGTTAATACCAGATTATAATCACATAAATGTATTTAGTAAGTGGTTGATGAGTGGATATTTTAGATTTTATGTACGTCTATCTTGAAATATTAGGGATACTGGAGCTTGGTTGGGGGGTGGGACGGCTTGTAGCGGGCGCCAGAAAAATTCCCATGTTTTAAAATCCAAAACTTGACAGGTACAGTAATAGTGTATATATATATTAATAACACTGTAACAGTATATATATATATATATATATATATATATATATATATATATATATATATATATATATATATTAGTAACACTGTAACAGTATATATATATATATATATATATATATATATATATATATATATATTAATAACACTGTAACAGTATGCCTCAGGCCTGTTCTAACACCAATGAGCTCTAAATATAATTAAGGTTCCAGGCTTTAAACTCACAAAGAGTTAATACAGTTAAATCCTGCTGCACTTGATTCTTTCAATATTACCAGTAAAATAACCACAAATGTGTTTAAGTATCACAGATAGGTTTTGTTAAAGATGGTGCAGATTTGACGTATAGATTTATAAAATCTTACATAATGTTGAATTATAGAAGCATGTCTCCATTAGTTAAAAGTAGTTAGTGGCAAAAGTAAAATAGGAACTTGGTGATTTCCAATGCAATGTTTTCAGAAGTGGTCATTTAAAATTGAAACAATTGCATAAATGAAGATGAATAAAGTGTTACATGTTGAAACTTATTTTTATTACCTACCTTTTTAACTCATCTTTTCCTCTTCTAAAAATAAAACGGTGAAATGTTAGTATTGTTAGCCCTTTGGATTCATCAATAACTTAGAAGAAGCTCACAGTTTCAGAAATGTTGGTGAGCCCTGCTAACGTCATGTGACCTCCCTTCAAGAGACGCGACTCGCACAATTCCAGTGACTTTGTCGTGCGTCCTGAGACGCTAGAAATTGCTCAAAGTTGAAAAATGTGAACTTTTGAAGCGACTTCAAGCGACAGCTCCCCTGGTGGTCATTGTCTGCAGCGCTGAGGCTGCACTCACAGGGCTGAACACTTCTTCTATGGTTCACATTTACAGTTTTTTATCCCGAGCTACCAGACTCCTAACACCCCTCACTTTGTTCTTCTTCTTAGTTAACATCACTACTCCTCTGTTATTCGGTACCCTGAGGCCCCATTTTTCAAATGACTATTCCTCCATTAGTTCTCGTTAGATCATTGGAGTTTGGTATGAATATTCTGTGAATTAATATGATGAGACGCCTAGAGCGCTTTGTTTTATAATGGGGCCCGGGGGCCCCACCCCCCATTTTTGGTCATTTCTAAATTTATGGGAACATAGTCATTTGATATATCGTTTCAAAAGTAATTCAACATAGATTATGATTAAGCCTTCCACAATTTGATTGGGGACCCGGGGGGCCACCTCCTTTTTTCAGCAATTTCCATTAAAGTTGTTTTCCCATTTATTAGTGAATCAAATATTGCAACAGTTGGTGGTACTGAATCATTGACACATACCAATATATGAATGAGGCCCATTACTCCATATGTGCCACGGGGGTGCCAGAGACCCCATTTTTCAAATGACTACTTCTCCGTTAGTTGTTGAATCAGGCTGTAATTGACATGGATCTTCTATGAGTGGATGTCAACAGTTTCTCAGAGACCTTTTTTTACTCTGTGGAACCGAGTCATTTGACTGAATTCTCAGGAACGTGGGACGTGCTATTCAGTGCACAGATGTTCCGTGGGTGTGGCCGTGGTTCACCCGAACTTGTTATAGACGGTGGGAGTCGCACACACACAATATAACTTAAAAAACATTTAAAAATCATTTTTATCAGGGTTAAAACAAGTTTAGAAAAGAGTCTGAAACAATGTTTAAAAACCACCACATCGCTAATGCTAAAGCTAAAGCTAGCGTCAGTGGGCCGCTGTTAGAACTTGAACGGTATTAAGACCCGCCCCGGTCCAACCCCCACAGAACACCATCTGAAACCAGGCACTATTCACACCTACAAAGCTGCTGCATTTGGACATTTTTCTCAGGGCAATGGTGGCCTGGAGGTCAAGGAAGTGAGCTAGTAACCGTCACCGGTTTGAATCCATTGTGTGCCATCACTGTGGGACCATGAGCAAGTCTTTAAACCCTAACTGCTTCCAGCGCTCTGTTGAAAAAGAGATTCTTAATTTTTCCTGGTTAAATAATGGTTAAAACAAAAAGAAACTTAAAACTTTATTGGTGCTTTAGGATATTTGTAGATTATTATTTTATCATCTAACTATCATCTAGCTTTAACCCTGTGATTTTCTTTTTTGTAAACCAATTTACTGACTGTGCCCTTTATTTTAGTCAAAGAGCTCCAAACAGGTCTGCAGTGGAACCTGTTGGACACATTTAGCTTGTTTTTAAATGTAAAAATGAAAGACTAAAGGAAGTTATATAATTTAGTAGTGGTTGAACTACCTCATGTGCAGTTAAAACAATATGTTTTCATTGTTTTACAGGTATTGTTCAATGTTTTACAATAAAATTGTTGATTTGAACATTCAACGTGTTTAATGTCAGGTATTTGGGCACCTCTATCACAGGGGGCCACAAACATGTGACTGTATCTGATCCGAGGGTCACGTGACATGATCAACATTCATGTCACAAGAGATTATAACAATGACCAATCAGAGCATTAACACTGGGGGAAATATTTTTATTGTTTGTTTTTTGTCTTTGTGGTTTAAATTTTTTGTCTGTTTTTTTTTGTTTTGTTATTTTTTTTTGTCTTTTAATGCATTTTTGTTGTCGATTTCTGCTTTCTTTTTCTAACTTTTTTCAGCTTTAATGCTAATGTTAAGCTATTGCTATGTTATTGCTATTGCTAGGTCAATGCTAATGCTAGGTCATTGCTATTGCTAGGCTAATGCTAATGTTACGTTAGTGTCAGTGACGTGCAGTCAGGGTAGGCAAGGTAGGCAGTGCCTACCCAAGGGTGAATTGGTATTTTGATTATTTGTTTTAATTATAATATAATTATAAATGATTTATTTTTCCATTTCCAATAGCCTACAGTACCTATACATTTGTAAGTGTCAGCATTTTGTGCTTTTCATAGCCTAAATGACTAAACAGCGCTATTTCCTGATACGGCAGAGACACTGCACAGTCTCACCCGCTGTAAGGCAGGAGGAGGAGCCAGGAGGAGACCACACCCTCTCCCAATTGCACATTGCTGCTCAGCCTCTGTTCCCATAGCGTGTCTTTATATGTTTGCACATGCTCAGTCATTTCCCCAAGATGATCATTTACGTCCAAAGGCAGCTCTCTACTCTGCCTTTGGACGTAACCGTGCTATGCTAAATGCTATACGTAAGTTCACAGTGCATTAGTGAATTGATCCAGCGTGGCTGCTGTTACGTTCTCTAGCTAGTGGGCGGGATAACACTACAGTCAGGATGACAGCGCCAGAGATGATAAAGAAACTTTGTTTTGAGGAAAAACAACATATTTTAAAAGATGGAGACCAACACCTGAGCTACCAGACCTTCAGCAAAGGTAAGGTCAGAACATTGTTGATGCTTTCTACAGTGAATGGAACAAAAGGAAGGATTGACTTTGTGGATGCTCCTCACTGAGGATGTTCTGAGTTGTTGTTGTTGTCATCTTCTCCATGTTTCTGTTTCCAACACAAACAACAGATGTGCTGCCGTGTCATAAGATATATGTTGTTAGGAGAGTATGGAGGCTATATTAAATAATTGTTTATGTTTCTTTAATGGTGTTTATGATGTTGATTTTGTAGATTAACACTTGCCAGCAGAAACATATGGAATTGTCATTGGTGTTGACATTGGTGGTTTCCATTTGCAACTTGCCTACCCAACCCTAGTGCTCACAGCACGTCACTGGTTAGTGTTGATGCTAGGCTAATGCTATTTTAAGACCCACCTTTTCAAATGAGCTTTTAACTAATTATTTATTCATTTTAGGGTGTTTTTATTATTATTTTGTATGTTGTTTTTATAGCTTTAGGTTTATTATATTTATGTAGTTTTTATAATTTTAAGATTACTATCCCAGTGTTTGCTCTGCACTGGGGGCTGTGATGGGCGTGGCTACAGTGGTGCTGTCTGTCTCGTGGCCCTCAGTGATGGTGAATATCTTCTGCTGTTTTGCTGGACTGGGGGCTCTGTCTCAGCACCCTGTACCCACGCTCTGTGTCCATGCAAATATTCTAGTTGTTATTGACTTTCTGAGGATATAAAATAATAGTCATTTAATCATAATTGGGAAAAAACTCAATAATAATTGAGTTGTAATTGAACGTAGATGATTGAAGACATAATTGTAATTGAAAAATGTAATTAATCCTAACTCTGGTTCCCACAGACCCTACGGCGCTGCTACAGCCGTGTGAAGGAGCACGGTGTGGGGAAGAGGAAGAGCAGCTACACCCTGGAGCAGCTGGAGAAGGTGTTTGGTCAGGGGGGGTGGGACTCCCAGAGCTGTGCCCCCGTCCTCATCAACAGCAGTGGTCTGTATCAGGAGATGGAGTCAGACAGCAGCACCACCCTGGAGGACTTCTCCCAGGAGGCCTGGTGTCACCAGGTGCTGGACTCAGCCTTCCAGGAACCAGAGATGGACACTGGTAGGTTAGCACCGAAGAGGTAGCATTCAGCTAGCAATGGGGTTAGCACAGAAGAGTTAGCGTCCAGCTAAAAGTGGGGTTAGCACAGGAGAGTTAGCATTCAGCTAACAATGGGGTTAGCACAGAAGAGTTAGCGTCCAGCTAACAACGGGGTTAGCACAGGAGAGTTAGCATTCAGCTAACAATGAGGTTAGCACAGGAGAGTTAGCATCCAGCTAACAACGGTGTTAGCACAGGAGAGTTAGCATTCAGCTAATAGTAGGGTTAGCACAGAAGAGTTAGCATTCAGCTAATAACAAGGTTAGCACAGGAGAGTTAGCATTCAGCTAACAATGGGGTTAGCACAGGAGAGTTAGCATTCAGCTAATAATCGGGTTAGCACTGAAGAGTTAGCATCCAGCTAACAGTGTTGTTAGCATAGGAGAGTTAGCAATCAGCTAACAATGGGGTTAGCACAGGGGAGTTAGCATTCAGCTAACAATGGGGTTAGCACAGGAGAGTTAGAAATCAGCTAACAATGGGGTTAGCATTGGGGAGTAAGCATTCAGCTAACATTGGAGTTAGCACAGAAGAGTTTGCATCCAGCTAACAGTGGGGTTAGCGTAAAAGAGTTAGCATTCAAATGACACTGATGTTAGCACAGGAGAGTTAGAATTCAGCTAACATTGGGGTTAGCACAGAAGAGTTAGCATCCAGCTAACAGTGGGGTTAGCACAGGAGAGTTAGCATTCAGCTAACAATGGGGTTAGCACAGGAGAGTTAGCATCCAGCTAACAGCGGGGTTAGCATAGGAGAGTTAGCATTCAACTGACACTGATGTTTGCGCAGGAGAGATATCCTTCAGCTAAGCTCTGTGTTTGTTTGGTTGTACAGAAGACCTCCAGGTTCCTAAGAACAGAGCTGTTCTCATACATACTGATGTGTTGGAACCAACACAGTAAGTCCTTTTATTTCACTCTTTCTCTTTGGTGGAGTCAGACAGGTTAGAAAGAAAAAGAATCAAGTAAATATGATTCTATTTAATCCTTATTTAATATTGAATCCTGTAAAATGTAATTATTAAGAATTGCGATTTGGAAGTGAATCAATTTTTTTCGGCACCCTTAATCAGAAAGTTGTTGTGGGGTTTCCATGGATACGGTTGATGGTAACAGAGTGGAAAGGAAAAGGAAAAGTGGTAAAAATCATCAATCAAACCTGCATTACAAAAAAACTAGAAAGCTAGATTTTTTTCTGCTTTATTAAGCAACAGTAAGTAAGTAAGTAAGTAAGTAAATTTTATTTATATAGCGCTTTTTTCAGAACAGGGTCACAAAGTGCTTCACAATTTACAGTTTAAAAAGGGCACAATGCATATAAAAGTCCACTACAATGAAGCTACAATGTATAAAAGAGTCCATTCACAAACAGGAGTGTGTCAAGAAAGCCTCCATAAAAAAGTGAGTCTTTAGATGACTTTTAAAAACATCCACAGAGTCCAGCATCCGCAGAGTGTGTGGAAGAGCATTCCAGAGACGAGGAGCTACCGCCTTAAGAGTGATCACCTCGTGTTATAAAGCGGGTGCGGGGGACCAACAGCAGGTTTTGAGAGGAAGACCTCAAGCTCCTGTTTGAAACATAGGGCTGGATAAGACCCTCAATGTATTCAGGCGCCTGGCCATGAAGGGCCCTGAAAGTCAGCACAAGGATTTTAAAATTCATCCTGTAGATGACAGGGAGCCAATGTAGAGTTTTTAAAATAGGAGTGATATGGGCTCTCCTACAGGTACGGGTCAGGAGGCGTGCAGCGGAGTTCTGGACCACTTGAAGACGAGCCAGATCCTTTTTGCTAAGGCATGTAAACAGACTGTTACAATAGTCCAACCGTGAGGAAACAAACGCGTGGATGACCATCTCAAGCTCAGGACCAGAGACTATGTGTCTCAGCTTTGAGATGTTTCTCAGGTGGAAGAAACAGTTCCTGATGAGCTGCTTAGAGTGACGTTCTAGGGACATCCCTTCATCAAAAATTACTCCAAGGTTCCTTATAGAACTTTTAACAGTGCTACTTAGGGCGCCAAGGTGCTGTTTGATAAGAGGAGCAATAATGTCCGGGGCAACGACTAGGGTTTCCGTTTTACTGGAGTTCAGTTGGAGGCTATTTTCATTCAGCCATTGTTTTACCTTTACCAGACAGTTTGTGAGGGAAAGCACGTTTTGAGGTTCGGAGGGCTTAAAACTGCAGTACAGCTGGAGATCATCTGCGTATAGGTGATAGGAGACATCAGGGCACTGCAGGATCAGCTCACCGAGAGGGAGTAAATAAATCAGGAACAAAAGCGGCCCAAGGACCGAGCCCTGAGGTACACCCCACTTTAAATCCGCAGTTTCTGACATTTCGTTGTTGTAGTACACAGAGAATGTTCTACCTGTCAGGTACGATCTGAACCACTCCAACACAGGGCCCGACAAGCCAACCACATCCCGCAGTCTGCCAACCAGGATATGATGATCCACCGTGTCAAAGGCAGAAGACGGGTCCAACAGGACCAGGACGGAACATTTTTCAGAGTCTGCAGCCATCATGATGTCACTTGACACTTTCAGCAGTGCTGTCTCAGTGGAGTGAAACTTTCTGAAGCCGGACTGGAAAGTATCAAATGTGTTGTTGCTCTCCAAAAATGATGTCAGTTGTTTACAGGCTAGCGTTTCTAGAACTTTAGCCAGGAACGGGATCTTGGAAATTGGCCTGAAATTCTGAAGTTCTGATGGGTCCAAGCTGGGTTTTTTCAGTTGGGGTTCCACCACAGCATGTTTAAGGGAACACGGGAACACACCAGCCGAGAGTGAAATGTTGAACATTTTAGTGATCAATGGACCGATTGATTCTAAAACGTTGATAAAAAGTCTAGCCGGGACAACGTCAAGACGGCATGATGACATTTTCATGCTTTTTATGGAAGAGAGAACATCCACTTGAGTGACGGACTTAAAGGATGACCAAACATGAGGAGGGGGGTAAACACAGACTTGACTGCCGGAAGGAGGAGAAGAAATATTATCTTTTATTTCTCTGACCTTATCAATAAAAAAGTTGAGAAACTCATTGCAACCAGCCCTGCACTGTGCGGTGACAGCGGTTACAGCAGGCGAGACAATAGTGCTTATTGTATCAAATAGCATCTTTGGGTTTCTCTTATTAGAGGCTATCAACTGGCGAAAGTAATTAGATCTAGCCTCCTCGATTTGTCCATTTAAGGAGGCGACCAGTTCCTTTAAATGGAGCCTATGGACCTCCAGCCTGGAGGAGTGCCAAAGGCGCTCGGTTTTACGGCACAATCTCCGCAGAATCACAATCTTGTCGTTGATCCAGGGAGACGACTGTCGACAAGCCGTGTTACTAGTTTTAAAAGGGGCCACTTGATCCAGGATAATAGCACAGTGAATATTAAAACAATGCAGGAATTCATTGGTGTCATTGCAGTCATTAAAAACAGTGGGTCATATTTTTACTGAAAACAATATGTTACAAAGTATCTGAAAGTTTGGCCCCTAGAGGAGAGAGTCTGGCTCTCCTGTTCCATCCTTAAGGTGTTCAGTCAGGTTCAGGTTTGGACTCATGGTTAAAACCTCTTCAGCCCCAACGGACCCGCCGGTGGGGGCAGCTTCAGCTTCCGTGACTTTCACAGGTCTAAGTGTTGTAAATGAATTAAATCACACATTCTATACCTCTCTGAATTCCTAAGAAACTATAGAAGCTAAAACTGTAGCCTATAAACATTCAGAACTAAAGACCACAGCACACACACCAGGACATTATGTTCAAAAGAGGGAAAAGTCAACAATTTGGCAAACTCTGCTTTTTCCACAGCCGTGAGTCACAAAATAACCACAGAGCTCTATAATTAGAGTCTACGTGAATCTACAGGCTGAGCTGAATCCACTGATATACAGGTCAGGTATGTTACGTACCAAAACAACGCCACAAAATCAGAAAATACACAGTGGAAAAAGTCAGCAATGATGACAAATTGTGTCTTTCCTTTGTTGGTTCTTATCAAAAGTTGCTCCAATGTGCATAAAACTCCATATTTTGATAAATCCATATCGTGTAGTCAGAGAGATACCACCATTACACACAGCTGATCACTTCTCAGCTGAGAAATCCGTACAATGCGGTGCACAAGGCTCGTTCGTAAAATGGCCGATCTCTCCTTTACCCAGCTCTGATTGGCCAGTGCTAAAGCCACTCCCATAGAGCTTTACAACACTGTGTCAAGCATTCTGATTGGTTGAAGCATCGCTGAATAACACCCATACGTCATGCCACCAAAGAGTGGAACTAAAAACAGCATTACGCATGACACAGCAGAAACCAGAACACAAATAGATGTGTTTATTTCAAGCTAAACTGCAACACCTAGTGGTTAAACATAAGACTAACAATGATTGGAATCAATGTGACTGACATATTACAGTTACACACTTGTTTCCAAACTTGTGGAAAACTTTGGCACAATTGTGGCAAAGTGGGCTTCAGCCTGAACTTTTTTGTACAAAAACATGTGTATCTTTGGCCTATTGTTTATTATCATCTTCAAACTTCCTGCAGTTTATGTCTATACATTAGTTCAATTATTTATGCTTTTATAGCCTTCGATAATGAGAATTGACTTTATATTTGATGTAAATCTCCAGTTTTTTTTGGGCGGACTACAGATTTAAGTAATTAAAACATCATTTATTGTCACTCAGTATCATATATTTTCAAAATTTCACATACTCTATACCCACTAAGGGTCCTACTTAAATGTGAACAAAAATTAGCCATGTAGGTCATGTAGAAGCTTAGAAAAACCTTATTTGTTATGGATAAGTGATTTTTGGAGAAAAGTGGCTGGGGCTTAAGAGGTTGAGCTTGAGATCTGCAGTGATTATTGATCTAAAAGTCTCTGCTAGCTCATAACATCCTGGGTTTCTCATCCCTCACTATTTCCAGGAAGAAAGACGTGATGCATAGTGTGATCCACATCCTGGAGTCCGTTCACATCAAGTGGGAGAATTTCCAGACGTGGACCGAGTTCTCCCGGCTGCACCTCTCCAACAAGCTGGCCATCTTTGGCGTGGGCTACAACACCCGTTGGCGTGAGGACGTGCGCTACCACTACGCGGAGATCAGTTCCCAGGTGCCTTTTGGCAAGAGGCTGAGGGAGTACTTCAACCCAGAGAAGCCCGAGGGCCGCGTCATCATGACCAAAGTCCAGAAGATGAACTGGAAGAATGTCTACTATAAGTACTTGGATATCACCATTAGCGAGGCGCGCTGCCTGGAGCTGCACATGGAGGTAGACTGGGTTCTCGTCTCCCAGTCCAGACTAAGCGGCTGCAGCGAGCGCCGATCCCACTACCTCCTTCCTGGGAACCTCCCAAAGACCCACGGACTGTACGCCATAGGCTACGAGGAGCTAACGCCCTCCAGTGACGCGTCCAGTACCTCTCCTTGGGACGATGGAGACGCTGAAGGTTCCCCCCGGTGTGGGTCGGAGAATGGGGGGAGGAGCCACTTCGACGGAGCAGCGACAGAATTCCGGGAGCGGACCGGAGCAAGAGTGACCTACTGCTACCTCGGCATCGCCAAGGAACGGACCATTCAGCAGAGTCTGTTTTATCACTTTCAGGGCTCGGGGAAACACGGCGTGCACGGCAAGGCGTCGGACGTCACGCGCTTCCTGCAGGAGAACTGTGGCATCGGCGACTTGAACCAACGCTTTTCTGTTTACGTCAAACTGATCGAGGTGGAGCTGGATTTCCTCTCTGCGGGCTCCCTGGTGGAGTGCCTGGAAACAGCTGTAGGGTATTCGTTAAAATATAACCACCGAGGAGTGTCGTGACCATCTGAACACGGGTATTTATCACGTTAATGTTATCCTCCACCGTTTTTACAAATCTATCCTAAAATCTTCTAAATGTCCTTATTAGTAGATCTATGTTTAATAAAACACATAATTATGCATAATATTCATTTAATTACCTTTTATAAATAGGACTACTTTACAGTTTTAGAACCTGTGTTTCTCCATCTTTCTCCATCTTAGGAAAGCTCTTCTTCTCTGCTTTATTGTCTATTACCAAACCTCCGAGTTGGAACTGTCTCCCCCTGTGGTCACAACTGTTTTTATCCTCTTTCTGTAAACAAGAGGTTTACATCGACATCTTTAACTTTTCCTGTTTTTTAGATCAACCACAAGATGTTTATGTGACTGAAAAATCTACTAAATGATGTAAAAAGCTGCTAAATTACCTAAAAATCACTCCAATAGAAAACAATGAGATGTTTACAGGCAGTGTGACATCATCAATCACATGATTTCAAGATGGAGGAACACTAAAACTGTAAATAGTCCTATTTTTAAAAGGTAATTAAATGAATATGATGCATAATAATGTGTTTATTAGACATAGATCTACTAATAAGGACATTTAGAAGATTTTATGACACCTTTTTAAAAACGTTGGAGGATAACTTTAACACCACTGAGCAGAAATGAACCAATGTTTGTCAATAATCGGGTCAACATTTGATTGTTCCACAAAGAATGTGAGTTTTGTGTTTGTTCACATGTTGAATGGATCCTCATGGTTGACACTTATCCACATATCATAACACGTGCTGTTGTGTTTATAACGTGACCTCTGATGGTTTGTCAATCAAAGCACTTTTTATTTACTACGATATGTTAATGTATGTTTGTTATTTATTTATGTATTTAAACTGCTGCAGTTTGCACTTTTATCCAGGAAGTATCAGTGAGTCTCTCCTCCATACACGTTTATCTGCCTCATTGTTCATTGGTTAAAACACGTGTCAAACTCATGGCCCGGGGGCCAAATCCAACACTTCAGAGCATCCACATTGGCCCTCAGGAGAAAGTGAAAATAACAGAGAAAACATGAATCATTGTGAAATGAAACTCAAAGTTGTCTTTGTGCTTATGTCACATGATTAGTCATTTTTAATCTTAAACTGTTAAAAAACTAAAATTCTTACAAAATCCTTCAATTTTCCTTCAGTAAACAGAAATTTGTCACAAAATCTAGAAATGTAAAGTATAGACCCTGTTGGGACTGAGATCTGTCAATTATTGCTTGGATATTATTGATTTCTTACATATTTAGTATTTTATATAAAAGAAGTGTAAACTAGGGAGCAATGATGAATTGAAATGACTTGTTTTCCAACATATAATCTGTGGCCCACTAGAGGTCAAACTGCTCCATATTTGGCCCCTGAACCCTGACTCAAACATTCATGGCCACTAGAGGGCGCTGACACTCAACGTGTTTATAAAATACATTTAAAGGGAATTCATAAAAACATGACAAGGTGAAACAGGTTTGTTTAGATTCTGGAGCCTTTAAAGAAATATCATTCACTGATTTTAACATTTTTATTCAAAATGAAATGAATAAAGATGAGAGAAACCTGTATCTGAAATAATCACTGTAAACCCCAATAAGTTACCAGAACTAAAAAAAATGTTTAATTACCTTAAAAAGTTGGATGACTTTGTGATAACAGTTAAATTAAGGTGCTTTATGAATAAAGTTTATTTTTTAAATGATCCCTAACAACAGGACTTTATCATTCTTAGTATGTAATTATCAGTTATGCTTCTTTCTAAACAAATACAGTTACATTTACTCAAAATTATTAGTTAAAGATCCTCAAAAAGGAAGAAAATGTTAAACCAACTTGACATAATTAAGTTAGTAGAACTTCTAGAATATTTAATGACTATGAATGTTGGGGTTTACAGTGTAAAATAAATATGATTAGTGTTGTTCACAGCTGCAGCATTGGAACAGGATGTAGTTATGGTTATTAATATGAATGAATTGAAGTATATGATGGTGCACTATACGTGTTCTCTGCTGCTTATATTAATGTGTGAGTGTGGTTCTCATCCATCTACCTCCTCAGGAACTATTAGAGGTGGTGAAATGCCTTAGTGTGGACCTGGTCTGGTGGAGTGAGTCACACACACTGTTTTTAAAAGCATCAGAATGTTTGTTTTTATGTTATTCTCAGTTTCACTTTCCTCGTTATGAGATAAAAACCTCTCCTTTCTTCCCAGGATCAAAGCGACCAATCAGCCAATCAGAACGCAGCCCTGCTGTAGCTAAAGAAAGGAATGTCACGTAGCATATGGCATGTGTTTCAAACTGAAGGCCTGGGGGCCAAATCTGGCCCTTTAGAGCAGGGGTTCTCAACTTTGGGGTCAGAACCCCATTTGGCATCATGACACTGGGAGTAGGTCACCAGATGCCTTTAAGAAAATAAGAATATTACATTTTTGAGCCAATTTTTGCTTATTTTTACCCTTTTTCTGCAACACCAAACTCACCATATTTTAACCTATTTTCATTTCTTTTTCTTGTCATATTCTTGTCATATCCTTTTAATGTATTTTTGCTACATTTCTCCTTTTTCTGACACTTCTACATCACATTTTAATGCCGTTTCTGCACGTTTCCACTTTCCAGACATGTTCATCACTTATAAACCATTTCTACCACTTTTACACCTAATGTCACATATATTGACCCATTATTGTCACTTTTAACCTCTTTTCACCAGATTTCATGATTATTTTTGCCAATTTATCCACATTCACCATTTATCATGCCTAATATTTACCAGTTTAAATTAATTGTTCCAATATTGACACTTTGAACCCTTTTTACCACTTTTTCTGTCTGTTTTTATACACTGTAATTTTTAAAATCCCATTTCATCACCTTTTCACCATTTTTATTCACTTTGAACCATTTTATTAGTGATTAAAACCATGATTTCCATCTTTAAGATGATTATAATAATAATAATAATAAACGTTCCTGGATAACAGTGGATATTATTCAGATGAATAAATAAATGTGGTTATCACAGATTCATAGAACAATAGACCATCATTTTACTGACTTTATGGATGGACCCCAAAAATCTCTCCTTTATTCCCCCTTATAGATGGTCCTGTCTCCACATGACTGTTCTTCAATGTTCATGTCTGTGTTCAACCACCTTCAGCTACAGTGGGGGTCCCTGCTCTCTGGGACCTTTATTTTGGAGGGTCCCCACTCTCTGGAACCTTTATTATGGAGGGTCCCTGCTCTCTGTGACCTTTATTTTGGAGGGTCCCCACTCTCTGGAACCTTTATTTTGGAGGGTCCCCGCTCTCTGGGACCTTTATTTTGGAGGGTCCCTGCTCTCTGTGACCTTTATTTTGGAGGGTCCCCACTCTCTGGAACCTTTATTTTGGAGGGTCCCCGCTCTCTGGGACCTTTATTTTGGAGGGTCCCTGCTCTCTGGGACCTTTATTTTGGAGGGTGCCCACTAAAAAATGACAGAGAAAATGTGAATATTTGTGTAAATGACCAATTAATATCTCAGTCCCTCCTAATACACACATTTAATGAAACTCCATAATATTTGCAGGACTCTGTCTCCGTGCTTAAATCACATGATGGCAATATTTATATTCTCAAAATGTTAAAAGAACTCTTGAGTTTTTTTAAAAATCCTGCATTTCTCTTTCAATTTTCTTACAAAATCTCCCCAAAATTAAATACAGCTTAGTCAAGAAATCAAGGAATGTCAGTGTTGATCCTGCAGTGACTGATATTTGACACTTATTACATAATAATATCAGTCCCTTGCATGGTTTACGTATTATTTACACATAAAACTAGGCAACTTTAATGTTGAAATTATAATCTGTGCCCCAATTGTGATCAAAGTTCTCTGTATCTCTGTGTAGAAATGTGTGTTCATGGAACTAAACACGAGGCTGGAGCTGCTACATTGTTAGCATCGGGATTATCTCTGATTTAAGTGTTTTATTTACCTTAAAACATTCAATATCTAAGCACTGAGTTTTATTAGTGGTTATTGTCATTCTGAACTGATAAGTGCAATGTAAATGAGATCTGTTACATATAAATATATTTAATAATGTTATTGAAGCCTATGTTTGGTTCTTTGTGGTGAGATAAATAATATAAATGTTCTTTTTAATGGTTGACATGTTGTCTGTGTGAACGTTTCTCACCGTCTCCTATGTTTACGTGTTAACAGAGAAATAAACGAGGGGCGGAGCTTCTACTGGGGTTTAGAACCAAACATCAAAAACAGGCCTGGATGTTACAGCTGAGAGGTGTTCTGTGGTATCTGGCCCTGTGGGAGCACATTCAGACACAGCACACGGGTTAGAAATCATATTAAACATGTTTTATATATATATATATATATATATATATACAATATATATATATGGAATTAGGGACAATATGAATGGAGAAAATAATTTTTAGAAAATCAAGAATGAAGTTGAAATATATCTTTTAAACTTTAATTTAGTTTTTTTGACTTTACTCTTGACATATTTCAACTTTATTCCCAAAATTTGGACTTTTATCTCATGGTTTTGAATTTAATCTTTTTTTCTTTTTTTACTTTAATCTCGTTTTTCAACATTAATTTAGTCTTTTCTAATATAATCTCGATTGTTCAATTTCATGCCTCCAAAGTTTGACTTTTGCCTCTTTTTTACGAATTTAATCTAAAAATCAGTTTAATTTAATTTTTTTACTTTAATCTTGACATTTTTCAACTTTATTTTCAAAAATTTGACTTTAATCTCATCTTTTCGAAATTAATCTCAAGATATTACAACTTTCATCTTATCTTTTTAAATTTAATCTGGACATTATATTTCAACTTTATTTGTGACATTTTGACTTTAATCTCATCTTTTTTACTTTATTCTTAATTTCTTTAAACTATTTCCTCCATCATAATTGGCCCTTATCCTCTTCCATAGTTTCCTGATGATGCTGCATTAAAAATAAAAGAGTCTCAACATAATTAATTATCCTATATCTACACATAACAACACATTTACTGTTGTTAATCAGAGTTTGTTATTCTGTAATTATGTTTTTAATACTTGGAATCCAAGGTTGATAAAATAAGAGACTTTTTGTCTTTCCTGTAAAAAAACATCATTATAATAATAAAATATAGGAAGATTAAATTAAAATAAATGTCAATAAACAATACACAAGTGTTCATTTGTCTGTAAAACTTTTATTTGGAGGATCCATTAGTTTGATCTCAGTCCAAATATTACATAAAGTTTTTTTTAAATATGACCATAAAGGTTCATTTAGTTTACACAAAGTTAAAATAAAGAATAAACTCAGAGAAGCATCACGTCAGGTTTAACTGATGGTCTGTTATTTAACAAATAGGAACATTTAGTTTAAACTCACACATAATAGACATGACAAATGGTGAATGTGGTTAAATTGACAAAAAATAATCATAAATATGATGAAAAGAGGTTAAAAGTGACAATAATGGGTGAATATATGTGACATTAGGTGTAAATGGTTTATAAGTGATGAACATGTCTGGAAAGTGGAAAAATGTGCATGAAAGCCATTAAAATATGATGTAGAAGTGTCAGAAATGGGAGAAATGTTGCAAAAATACATTAAAAGAAACTAAAATATGGCAAGAAAAAGTGATGAAAATAGGTTAAAATATGGTGAGTTTGGTGAATTTGCAGGAAAATGGTAAACAAGCAAAAATGGCTCAAATTGTTCAACCCGACCCCTCCCAGTGTCTCACGCCCCCAAATGGGGTCCTGACCCTAAGGTTGAGAACCCCTGCATTAGAGAACACTGTGGGTCTTATGTAATAGTTTTAATTTTGACATCAATTGACATTTTTCCTCCATGGTCTAGGTTTACAAAGTGGGGTACGGGTACCTCCAGGGTTATGCTGATTGTCATAGAGGGTACGTTATAGAAAATGCTAATTCTAAAGTATAATTTAAATATAGCAACAGTCAGGAGCCTCATGCATTGCTACCTGTGACACATTATCCTTAGGCACAATCAGACTGCCCTCTAGTGGTGACACAGACATATAAGCAGAGCAACGTTGCTTTAACGCTAGCTAACGATGTTCTATGACCTTTACCACCACGTTCTGATGTTTAGCTTTGAAAATCATAATAACTAAATATAACAACTTTCACAGTTTGAGGAAATGCCAGTAGGTTAGTTAAATAAATCACATGATAATTCTGTGTACAATGTTTTATTGACTCCTTACAGATTATTATTATTATTATTATTATTATTATTATTATTATTCAACAGGAGGTAATACTCAGAGGCTAATGTCACTGTAGGACTACATCGTATATTGTATCTGACATGATATTATTATATTTCTATGTGTTCAGCAGTAGGAGGAACATGGTTATACTACTGCTCTATGGCAGGGGTTCTCAAACTTGTGATCAGGACCCTATTTTGGGTCACGACACACTGGGAAGGGGTCACCAGATGCTTTCCAGAAACAAAGAATATTTTCTGAATATTTTGAGCCCATTTTTGCTTATTTTTACTCTTTTTCTGCAACTACACCAAACTCACCATTTTTAACCTATTTTCATCACTTTTTCTTGCCATATTTTTCTCCTTTTAATGCACATGTGTCAAACTCAAGGCCCGTGGGCCAATTCCGGCCCTTTAGAGCATCCCAAATGACAGAAAAAAACATGAATAAATGTGTAAATGAACAATGAATTGGATTGTAGATATCTCAGTCCCTCAAAATACACAAATTCAATGAAACTTTACAATATTTGCCAGCGTTCAGTTTTCCTGTTTATATCACAATGTGTTCGAATGTTCTAACTGATGACATCATCACTGTATTAGCTGAGACTGATGACATCATCAAGCTAGGACTGATAACTTCTGTCGACTCAGGGGGTGGGGCGTCCACATAAATCTGACATGGCACACCCTTGAATCAAGCAGCAGCCATGTTGAAAGTCTCGGTTCAGTCTGACACACACACACACACACACACACACACACACACACACACACACACAGAAAGAGAGAGAGATTCCTTGCTTTTATAGAGAAATGATATTTATAAAAGCTTAATTCTTGAAAGAACTCACATTTTTCTAAAATGCTTCAGTTTTGCTCAAATTATTCTACAAAATTTCCCCAAATAATAAGAACAATTTAAAAAAACAATCTTGAAATCATGTAAATGTGGGTGAACATCCTGCAGGGACTGATATCTGTCACTTATATTGTCTGTGACTTGCAGACTTAAGAAAGTCGAGCATTTTCCAGCCTACAGTATAATCTGTGGCCCACTTCAGAACAAACTGGTCCCTGAACTAAAATGAGTTTGAGACCTTGTTTTAATATATTTTTGCTACATTTCTCACATTTCTGACACTTCTGCATCACATTTTAATGTCTTTTCTACACATTTTTCCACTTTCCAGACATGTTCATCACTTATAAACCATTTCTACCACTTTTACACCTAATGTCACATATGTTGACCCATTATTGTCACTTTTAACCTCTTTTCACCAGATTTTATGATTATTTTTGCCAATTTAACCACATTCACCATTTGTCATGACCATTATTTGCCAGTTTAAACTAATTGTTCTAACTTTCTAAATTACATTTCTGCCACTTCTAAGATACTATTGACACTTTAAACCCATTTCATTTTATTTCTGACTAAAATAATGATCTTTAATATACTATGGCTTTAATAATAGTAAACTTTCTGCCACTTCTAGATTAAAATTGCCTTTTATGCACATTTTCTTTTTCACTTTTAAGACATTTCCAGCCCTTATAAAACATTTGGGGGTTACAATATATATTGTATATACTGTACTTGCAACTTTTAACAAATTTCTGTGGTTTTTAAAATCCCATTTTTATTCACTTTGAACCATTTTATTAGTGATTAAAACCATGATTTCCATCTTTAAGATGATTATAATAATAATAATAATAAACGTTCCTGGATAACAGTGGATATTATTCAGATGAATAAATAAATGTGGTTATCACAGATTCATAGAACAATAGACCATCATTTTACTGACTTTATTGACACACTAAAGTAATGTAATGTTGTATCATTAGCAGTAGGTGGCGCTCAGAGGCCAATGGTGGAGCTTCTTAAAGCTACAGGCTCCTCTTTGTGTTTGAATAAAAACTCACTCATTGTTTTCTATGATTTATAGATTTAAATTTATTGATGATGTTGACACAGTAAATATGAAGGTGTGTTTGTTATTATTCACTGTGAGATTAAAGGGGCGGCGTTTCTAAGGTACACACATCATGTACACACTCCACTATAGTGTGTGTTCAAAGAGCATGTTTGCACTAAACATGATTCAGTCATCTTTAGTATTATGTTCTCATCTCACACCATAAACACCTTCTATTCACTGTAAATCTATATTTAATAACAATGATGAGTCTATACATTAATGTCCTGTGAAACCTACACATAATGAAAAGCACATTATCAGTGTTTTTGTCTGTGGTTTTGATGTTTTTGTGGTTACTTTCTGTATTTTTATTGTTTCCTCTGTTTTCCTGTCATTGTGTGTAATTGTGTGAACAGTTTGTGTGTCTTTGGAACTATTCTATAATGTGTTGTTGTTTTGTGTGTTTTTGTTGTCATTTTGTTTATTTAAGTGGTTGTTATTTTGTATTCATTTTAACTTATTGAAATACAGTTTTGGGGGATTTGCTTTGAGGGCCGTAGAAAATTAGGCTGAGGGTCACATGTGGCCCCAGAGCCACCAGTTGCCCACCTCGAACCTACTCGTTCCTGGTGTAGATGATGGTGTCTGTTTTATGCTGAAGGTAAACACCTGAATATTCATGTGTTCACGTGTTCGACTGCATATCAATGTTTCTCTCTGTTTATATGCAGTATATACTGTATATATACAGTATATATATATACAGTATATACATATAGTATGTACATATATATATATATATATATATATATATAAAGTAATCCTAATCTGTACAGTAACTAATGTATGTCTGTGTATCAGAGTAAACATATGTATATTTTCAGGTCATTATTCAGTGAATATTTACAACTTTACACCAAAAATGTTCAAAAACTGATGCAAAGCAGCTGCAATTGTATTAAAAACAAGAAATTTGCCAAAAGAATAAAAAGAAAGTAAAAACGGGAAACAAAGATAAACATGAACATTTTTAAAGAACAAACCACAGAAATGTACAGGATGCATCAGGCAATTCATGAAATTACTTAGAGACTTTATAATTATTCAATATAGATTAATTTCCTATCAATATTTAACACAAGAAGCAACATTTTTCCAGTTTAAATGGATTTTGGTAAATGACTGAATTAATGAAGCCATTACATGGCTAGCATTGAGGTGCTAGCTGCTACATGGTTAGCATTGAGGTGCTAGCTGCTACATGGTTAGCATTGAGGTACTAGCTGCTACATGGTTAGCATTGAGGTACTAGCTGCTACATGGTTAGCATTGAGGTGCTAGCTGCTACATGGTTAGCACTGAGGTGCTAGCTGCTACATGTTAGCATTGAGGTGCTCCGCAGATCTTCCATCCATCCATCTTCATACCCACTTATTCCCGTTTAACAGGGTCGCGGGGGTCTGCCAGTGCCAATCTCCGGCTCTCATAGGGCGCTGGGTGGGGGTACACCCTGGACAGGGCACCAGTCCATCACAGGGCAACACAGACACACAACCATTCACTCTCTCATTCACTCCTATGGGCAATTTAGAGACTCAATCAACCTTAGTCATGTTTTTGGATTGTGAGAGGAAACCCACGCAGCACGGGGAGAACATGCAAACTCCACACAGAAAGGACCCAAGTGTCCACCCCAGGGCTTGAACCCAGGACCTTCTTGCTGTGAGGCAGACGTGCTAACCACTAAACCAGATCTTTAGTTTTTTATTTAAATTAAAATTAATGCCCACAAAACGACTTCTCCTGTTTCTCGTGTTGTGGTCTGTACATAAGTATTATGTACAGTGGTATTACTGGGAACTCATGAGAAAGTTTCTTCACTGTTTAGAGTGAAAAAAGTGATTGACTGTTATTTTTCTGAAATAAGTTTATCAAAACATTTAAAATGTTACATTGACCCCAAACAACCTTATAAATGTGTTTAAATGAGTGAGTCTACAAATAAAGAAATATTAGATGACTGTATGTTATAGCCTCAGTGTCAGGTTTAATCCTTATTTAAGCTGTGTGTGTGTGTGTGTGTGTGTGTGTGTGTGTGTGTGTGTGTGTGTCAGCTTTAGTCTGAAATGCTGTAAATGTTCAGCCTCTCTGTGAGGATCTAATCACAGCTCTAACCCCTGCTCACCTCTCATAATTAAACAGTCCACTCACATTAGCCCCAGCTTTGTTGCAGAGGCAACTATAGGCAACCATAGGCAACCATAGGCAACCATAGGCAACTATAGGCAACTATAGGCAACCGTAGGCAACCATAGGCAACCATAGGCAACTATAGGCAACCATAGGCAACTATAGGCAACTATAGGCAACCATAGGCAACCATAGGCAACTATAGGCAACCATAGGAAACTATAGGCACATCAGGTCAGTATTTTTATATTACCTAGGACTTCATGTCAGGCTGAGGTTAGACTGTTTCTCTGCTTACACACACGCACACACGCACCCTAACCCTATAAGACATAAGGTGTGGTGCCACTTAGTACATGAGCTAACATACAAGCTAACACACATACTAACATACGAGCTAACACACATACTAACACACAATCTAACATACGAGTTAACACAAATGCTAACACACGAGCTAACATACAAGCTAACACAAATGCTAACACATGAGCTAACATAAAAGCTAACACACATACTAACACACAATTTAACATACAAGCTAACACACATACTAACACACAATTTAACATACGAGTTAACACACATGCTTACATACAAGCTAATATACAAACTAAGATACGAGCGAACACGAGCTAACACAAAGGCTAACACATGAGCTAACATACAAGCTAACACACATACTAACATACGAGCTAACACAATCTAACATACCAGTTAACACACATGCTAACATACGAGCTAATATATGAGCTAACACACAAGCTAAAACACATGCTAACACAAGCTAACATACGAGCAAACACACGAGCTAACACACAAGCTAACATACGAACTAATATATGAGCGAACACGAGCTAACACACAAGCTAACATAAGAGCTAACACACATACTAGCTAACACATGAGCTAACATATAAGCTAACACACAAGTTAACTTACGAGCTTCCACATGAGCTAACACACGAGCTAACATACGCGTTAACATATGAGTTAACACACTAGCTAACACACGAGCTAACACACAAGCTAACGCACAAGCTTACACATGAACTAACATGTGAGCTAACACACAAGTTAACATACAAGCTAACACACAAGCTAATATACAAGCTTACATACGGGCTAATATGTGATCTAACACGAGTTAACATACATCCTAACATACGAGCTAACACACATACTAACATACTTGCTAACACACGAGCTAACATACAAGTTAACATACGAGTTAACATATGAGCTTACACACGAGCTAACATGTGAGCTAACACACAAGCTAACATACGAGCTTACATACGAGTTAACGTGAGCTAACACGAGTTAACATACATACTAACATACGAGCTAACACACATACTAACATACTAGCTAACACACGAGCTAACATACAAGTTAACATACGAGTTAACATATGAGCTTACACACGAGCTAACATGTGAGCTAACACACGAGCTAACATACAAGCTTACACACAAGCTAACACATGAGCTAACACATGAGCTAACACATGAGCTAACACATGAGCTAACATACGAGCTAACGTACAAGCTTACACATGAGCTAACATGTGAGCTAACACATGAGCTAACACATGAGCTAACACATGAGCTAACATACGAGCTGACGTACAAGCTTACACATGAGCTAACACGGGAGCTTACACACAAGCTAACATACGAGCTAACACAGCTGTCTTCCTATCTGCAGGCCGATGGGTGGGTCTGGGCGCCCTAGGCTGGGGGCTGTTGCACCACGCTAGGTGTGTGTCATTGGTGTGTCTCCCTCTCGCGGGGCCGGCTGTCGGTCAATCGGGCACCGTGGGGGGCGTCGCCCCGTGGCTCGTGCTGTCTGGGGGACGGCGGGCCCTGGGCTGGTGTACTTGTGCCGTCTGAGGCTGGATGATGGCCAGTTAGTGGGCTTGGGGAGGGGGGCTCTGGGTTGGGGTTTAGGGTCGGTGGCGGGGTGCGCAGGTGCTTGGCTCTTTGGGGCTCCTTCGGGTGTGTACATGGGGGCGGTGGCTGTCGTTGTTTCTGCCGGCCTGGCTACGTCTTTGGGCCCGGGGCGGAGCCTGGGTTCTCAGAAGTGGTTCTTGCACAAACCGTGGTCATGGATGCACTGGCCTTGGGCTGTGGATAAAACTGGTACTGGGCTTAACCTGCTGATGGTCACAGTTATAAAACATTTATAGCTGTTGTGTTTAGATTGAACAACATATAGTGTAGAACTTTTTTACATGTAGTTCCTGGTCCATATCTAATGCAGTCTAATAATTTAATGCTCTTTTAATTTCTGCTACATTTTTAGTTTTTCTCTGTTTAGTGTTAATGATCTTTATTATCAATGAAGAAAGGACTTTAAAAAGATTGACATGAAATTGAAGATTTCCTCCTGTTTGTCGTGTCCCACCTGTCATACCTCCATTCCCCACCAGGGGGGTCGCACACCACACTTTGAGAAGCATTGGATTAAAGAGTGAAAGGTTGATCCTAAAGCTGAGGTTCTGCTACACCTCAGGATAATTAATCATTCAATAATTCATTAATGGATTCTTGCAACAGTTTAAGTATTTTCTAGTAAAAAATTTAAAATTCTGCTCTGAAACTCTGAATTCCATGAATTGTTCTTTTATTTTCTTAATTCTGAACAAAAGTGATATAGTTTTATTTTGTTCAGTGTTTAGTTCTAAACCAACGCGCTTTAGTTTTCTTTGTAATGGTTTAAATCCCACACAGTCAGGGCTAATGTTCACCTGTTTACCTGCACAGGTCTGACGTAACGGTGTCAGGTTTTTTCACACAAGAGGAGGAGGGTGTTCCTTTCAAAATAAAAGGAGAAAAAACATTTTATTTTGGTGATTGCTTTGATCTTTAAGGCAGTTTAGAGGATTTCTTGGATGTAGCCGTGTGTGTGTGTGTGTGTGTGTGTGTGTGTGTGTGTGCGTGTGCGTGTGTCTGTGTGTGTGTGAGTGATGTGTGTGTGTGTGTGTGCGCGCGTGTCATGGTGACTTCCACAGTGTGCGCGCGCCGCTCTCTCGGACACTCTGCAGCGCGTGTTCCGGTGTGAGGACGAAGTCGCTCCTTTAACGTTCTCACGATCACCTGCAGCACCTGTCCGGTAAACCCGGTAAACCCGGTCCCTGACCGACGGTCATCCCGGTCAGCAGCTTCCTCTGTGGGGACGAACAGCGACCAGCAGCGGGAGAACCGACAGGAACATAGTGTGAGAACCGGACTGAGGAACCAGGAACCACAGGAACCATGGAGGAGTCCAACACTAAAGTTCTCCTGCTCTGTCTCACCTTCCTGGGGACCATCTCAGGTCAGAAAAACACCTTTATCTGCTTTTATTACAACTAAGTGTGTGTTTGACTTTAGCATTAGTGATGATGATGATGATGATGATGATGATGAACCAAGGTGACATTCTTCATCATTTCCTCTGCTTTGACTCTAAATCAGTGGTTTCCAAACAGGGGTACGTGTTCCTCTAGAGGTACCGGAGCACATTGCAGGGGGTACTCTGTAATATTTAACAAATGTATTAAAAATAATTAGGAAATGTTTCTAGTTCCTTTTTACACTATTTATTTATATGTGACCACAAACAAATAAATGTGTTTTAAATGAATGAATCCTAAAAAAGAAGTTCTTTCCTAATGAACTCTACTTTCTTAGATCCAGTTACATGTTATAATTTATCCATATTTACTTTGTTTCTATTTCATCAGTTTTCTCAGATTAAATGTCATTAATGGAGATTAAACACAAAGTTTTCTGTTTTAAAATGATTTGTCCACATGTTTATAAAGACAAATAAAATCTAAATGTGTCATATTGTCCCAAAACGTGTACGTGAGGCTATATTTAACGTGTCTGATTGATTTTGTTAACATTTTCTTAAATAATTTTAATAATAGTGACAATATTGCCGTTTCAGGAAGTGACATCTGTATTTTGTCTGTTTTTACAAACACAGAAAGTCAAAGATGCTTTTTATGGTTAATTAAGTTAACTATTATTACATTATATTATTTATTTTATATTTCTCCTCACGCTGAATTCAAGTGAGATTTTCTGTGTAATATTTGATATTTCTGTCCAGTTACTGGACGTTAAACCTCTCGTTTTACGTATGGTGTTAATGTGTGATATTTTTACTGTGTCATAGAGATATTTAGATCATTCCAACACATGTTCAGGACATCCCACCCACTTTGGTCTAAAAAATTCTGGAATTTTTACCAATTATTCAACATTCTCACTGTAAACGTTTAGTTTGATCTGATCAATACTTTCTGAAATATGGACAATTTAGTTGGTGGGAGGGGGGGGGTGTATGTGTTCTTATATTTCTTCCATGTTCATCTTCCAATATATCTGTAACTCCATCACACATAAAGGTAAATATGGTATAGTAATAAGCTCCACCCACTCTCTCAGAATATAGACATAGATCTGCTATACATCCTATCTGGTGGACATGTCAGCTCCTCTAAATAGTCACAAAATGAAAAACTAATAAACAATAAATGATTATCAGACACAGCTAAACTACAATAACCTCATGTAAAGGATTAAAAATATTCACCAGTGGTGAAATAATCCAAAGCTGAGTCCAAAATAAAAATGAAAATATCTATTTGTCCTAAGAAAAGGTAACCTTTTTCATTTTTTAAAAATGTATTACCACATTTACCTTTCCTATGTTCCTGACTTATTGGAAGAAGTCACTACATTATCCATATCTCAAAAAGTATTAATCAGATCAAACTAAACATTGACAGTGTGAATATTGAATAATCACTGCACTATTGGTAAAAATGTCAGAATTCTTTTAGACTAAAGTGTGTGAAACATTTGTGAAATAACATGGAACGACCAGTTTAACTCATTCAGTTCCAGCTGTTTTTCAGCATTTTGACTGATTTTAAAGACAAACAGAATATTTTCTACTATGTCTATCTGAAATCTGACACAGATTCTGAAAGATTGAAGCCTCTACTTTCATCATAAAAACATTTGTTTCTGGCTCGTTTCATTGTTTTGTAATCAGCAGTTGAATAGAGCAAGTTCTACACAAATCTTCAGTTTCAGAGCAAAAAGCTGAGAAAAAAGTCTTTTTGTGAAAAAAAAATCCTGTCAGTGACTTTAAAGCTTTTATTTTTTTGCTTTAGTGACAACTCTAACATCTGAACATTATTTCCTTATATAAAACTAAAAAAAACACAGACCAGGTTTTTGATGATAAAACTATTATTATTTATCTATCTGGGTCAGAGTTTAATGGATTTCTTACTGTATTTTGGCATTCCTCCAACTTTCTCTCCCGTCAGTCTGCACACACGTAACTTCCTCTTCCTCCCAGACATACAGAGTGTCACTGCGTTCCCCATTTTTTATGGTTTTATCTCACATTCGACACATTATCCATGAGTTCCACACTTGCTCTGGTCGGAGTGTGCACTGCTGGGAACGTCAGCTCTGCACGTAGTGCCATTTTCTGTCTCGTAAACTCCTTTCCTCTCTCCCTCTGAGCTCTGCTGAGCATGGATGATCTCGCATCTAAAGGTGTGCTGCTACCTCCTACATGTCACCTATTGTTTTGCTCTCTGGCTCACAGGCTGGAGGTATTTTGTACCCACCTCCACACCCCCCCTCCTACCTCCTCCCCCCGACACACAGGGATGACCCGTTTAGCCCTGTTAGTTGAAGGCTTTATCTCACGATCACAACATTATCAATAATCTACTCAGGTCCACACATGTTCTGTGTTAGTATGTGGAGCTGTGAGCTGCTGGATTGGTCACAATACCCTATATCACTCTGTAGCGCCATAATCTTACTTCTTTTCCTGCTTCTTTCTGCTTTGCTGGGTAGCATCAGTGGCTAATTTCTCATCTAAAGGTGTACTGCTGCCATCTTCAGGACACAGTTGGTCACTACAACACCCCACAGCTTAGATATTGATGAGAGACCTCCGCCAGGGTGTTTTCTAGTAATCCCCGTGAAAAAATGCAAATGACAAGATATCTCGTCAATGGCACTGAGTGAGTTAATAGACATTTAACCCCCGTGTACAGAGGAAAGTATAGTGTAAATGTGGGATATCGTCCCTAAACGTTAGGGCTGGGTATCACCAAGTACCTCACGATACGATACTGTCACGATATTTTGCCCATGATAATGATAACATCACATACAGCGATACAGCGATAATCGATATATCACAGGACATTTCATCCATTTTAACACACACCTATTGTCTTATTGTACTGAGTATATACTGTATTATCTCTGTGTATCATGTATATATAGATTGTTTTTGTCATGTTTTCTATGTTGCAATATAAAAAAAAATCAATTAAAAAAATCAATATTTGGATCCAGTGAATCGATAACGTACCGCAAGACAAAACCTGACGATATATCGTTGGATCGATATTTCGGCACACCTCTACTAAACGTGTATTTTCACCATGAGAACTGCTCTGTGTGGTTGTGCTGCTGACTGTGACCCCTATCACCATCTATCACATCTATGTCTGCACTGTGTGTTCCAGCTCTGTTGACTAAACATTCTCCTACGCTGACAGAGACACGCCCTCACATTGATCGTATCTGAGAAACAACACCTGCATCAGCTGCTGTCACACTCAGCTCTGATTGGTGCTAATCTGGACCTCCATTGTGGGCGTGTCCCCATCAGTGGAGCGAGGAGGCGTGTCCTAAAAACACTCAGTCAGTCAGGAAGTGTTGATGAATAAAAGCCTTCAGCAACAGGAAGACTGGAGGCTTCATGAGAGCCTGGAACAGGAAGTGAGCAATGAGATCACTTCCTGTCACTAACATGATGCTTTGAATCTAAAGTAGAAACGTAGAATAGAAGATTTAAACAAAGAGTTTCTCTGTTTCACATCATTAGCTTCATTAGCTTCATTAGAGCTAACTGTCGATAGCTAATAGCAGCAGGCTCTCCAGCTGAATGTGGTCATAGTAAATCAAACTAAAAACGTACAACAGAGAAGCTGATTCAGCTGAATCCGTGTGTCCTTCGTTCTTTGGTTATTCAGTTTAAAAACAAATCAAAATAACAAATAAACAATGTGCTTATTTTGTTTTACTGACTTAAAACCAAAACAGAAATACAGAAAAATCAAAAAACAGATAAACAGCGTTTTTCTGTTTTGAAATTAAATCTTGTTTTGTTTGTGATGATATATATATATACAGTATATATATATATATATATATATATGTCTATATATATATATATATATATACACACACATATGGAATTTGCTGGTTTAAAAACCCTGTCTTATTATTGAAGGGACATTTGTTTTACTTTTTTATTTTTACTTTTACGTCTTCAATACTTTTAATTTTACCAGAGTCATTTTTTATTAAAGTATAAATACTTTTACTTGAGTACTGAAGACAAGTACTTTTACCACCTCTGATCAAATCTTATAATTTAAGTTGAAGGTCATATTTTTTACTTTGTATGTCATAAAAACAAGATTTTTATAAGACTTGGATTATTGTAAAGTACTACTTACAAATAAATCTGTTGAAATGTTATGTTTTTTATTCAGATTAGTTTGAATGGATGCAATTAATAATAAATAAATAAGTCTCATGAAAAGTTTCTATTTTGGAATATTCATACAATTTGTGAGCTTAAGTTCACGTGCGTGAGCGTGTGCGTGTCTATATATACATTCATATTGTCATTGTTCATATTGTCCAGCCATGGTAGATGTGGTCATGTGACCCACAGAGAACACACTGCTCAGATGAAGAAGTTGTAAATGAGAAAAATGTGACTGTTATGCAGACCACTGGTTCTCAACCTTCGGGTCAGGACTCCATTTGGGGTCGTGAGACACTGAGAGGAGGTCACCAAATGCCTTCAAAAAACAAATAATATTTAGTTTCAGCCCATTTTTGCTTATTTTTAGCATTTTTCTGCAAACTCACCATATTTTAACCTATTTTCATCACTTTTTGTTGCCATATTTTTGCTCCTTTTAATGTATTTTTGCTACATTTCTCCTATTTCTGACACTTCAACATCACATTTAAATGTCTTTTCTGCACATTTTTTCCACTTTCCAGACATGTTTATCCCTATAATAAACACTTTCCACCACTTTTACACCTAATGTCACATATATTAACCCATTATTGTCACTTTTAACCTATTTTCACCAGATTTCATGATTATTTTTGCCATTTTAACCACATTCAGCATTTGTCATACTCATTATTGACCAGTTCCTTCAGGTGTCTGGTGGCTACATCCGTGACTTTTGTTCACATTCATGTTCCTGTCATTTATGCTGTTGTTATGAAAAACAATTGATTCTTAACATCAATGAATCCTTATTCAATCGTTACATGTTGAATTGCAATTAATCTAATAATCTATTGTATTGACACTCTTGTAATTATTACTGTTCTAAATAATATGGTTACAAATGTCATGTTTGTGAGATTTGAAGAATAGTGATCATTTAAATGTTTTTTTTACATATATTGTTGTAATGGGGGTTTCTGAGAGTTATTCATCTATCAAAGGGGGGTACAGCAGCACAAATAATCTGAGAACCACCGTCACAGACAAAGACCTGACTAATGTGTCCTTTGTTTAGGGTTAGCATTAGTCTGACCACACACTAAATATAGCAGTGACTGGGGCTGGACCAAGTGATGATGTCAAAACTACTGTACGTACAGGATGCCAAGGACCATAGAATTTTATATATACGTATATATATATATATATATATATATACTGTATATATACAGTACATACAGAAAGTATTCACAGCGCTTTGCTTTTCCCACATTTCATCATGTTACAGTTTTATTCCAAAAGGGATTAAATTCACTTTTTTCCTCTAAATTCTACACATAATAATCCATAATAACAACTTAAAAACATTTGTTTAAGATTTTTGGCAAATTTATTAAAAATAAAAAAGGAAGAAATCACTTGTACATAAGTATTCACAGCCTTTGAGATCAAGCTCCAAATGGATCTGAGGTGCATTCTGTTTCTACTGATCATCTTGAGATGTTTCTACAGCCTAACTGGATGGAGTCCACCTGTGGTAGAATCAGTTGGTTGGACATGATTTGGAAAGGCCCACACCTGTCTATCTATAGAAGGTCCCACAGTTAACAGTGTATGTCAGACCACTAAACAAACATGAAGGTAAAGGAATTGTCTGTAGACCTCTGAGACAGGATTAGGTCTGGAGAAGGGTACAGAAACATTTCTGCTGCTTTAAAGGTCCAATGAGCACCGTGGCCTCCATCATCCATAAATAGAAGAAGTTTGGAACCACCAGGACTCTTCCTAGAGCTGGTCGTCCCTCTAAACTGAGTGATCGGGGAAGAAGGGCTTTAGTGAGGGAGGTGACTAACAACCTGATGGTCACTCTGACAGAGCTCCAGGGTTCCTCTGTGGAGAGAGGAGAACCTTCCAGTAGGAAGACCATCGCTGCAGCACTCCACCAATCAGGTCTGTATGGTAGAGTGACCAGACGGAAGCCACTCCTTAGTAAAAGGCACATGGCAGCCCACCTGGAGTTTGCCTAAAGGCACCTGAAAGACTCTCAGACCATGAGAAACAAAGTTCTCTGGTCTGATCAGACAAAGATTGAACTCTTTGGCGTGAATGCCAAGCGTTATGTTTGGAGGACACCAGGCACCGCTCATCACCTGGACAATACCATCCCTACAGTGAAGCATGGTGGTGGCAGCATCATGCTGTGGGGATGTTCTTCAGCAGCAGGAACCAGTAGACTAGTCAAGATTGAGGGAAAAATGAATACAGTAATGTATAGAAACATCCTAGAAGAAAACCTGGTCCAGAACGTTCTTGACCTCAGACTGGGACGATGGTTTATCTTTCAACAGGACAACGACCCTAAGCACACAGCCAAGATATGGAAGGAGTGGCTTCAGGACAACTCTGTGAATGTCCTACAGTGGCCCAGAGCACAGACATGAATCCCATTGAACATCTCTGGAGGATCTGAAAATGTCTGTGCACCTACGCTCCACATCCAACCTGATGGAGCTCCAGAGGTTCTGTAAAGAGGAATGGACCAAAGTGTCCACAGACAGATGTACCAAGCTTGTGGCTTCATATTCCTAAAGACTTGAGGCTGTAATTACTGCCAAAGGTACCACAACAAAGTACTGAGCAAAGGCTGTGAATACTTATGTACATGTTATATTTTCATTCTTTATTTCTAATACGTTTAGAAACATTTAAAAAAGATGTTTTTCATGTTGTCATTATGGAGTATTGTGTGTAGAATGTTGAGGAAAACAATGAATTTAATCCCTTTTGGAATAAAACTGTAACATGATAAAATGTGGGAAAAGTGAAGCGTTGTGAATACTTTCTGTATGAACTGTATTTATAAACCCAGGTTAGAGCTTATTTAATTTAATACTGGTTTGTATTAGGACTGGGCGATATATCGAGTTTTCAATTTTGGCGATATGGAAAATACCTGTCGCATATATCTATATATTTTTATTTCATAGCTTATTTTGTATTAAAAGACTTGTTTTAGGAGTCGATCTTGTCCTATGTATTTTGTTGTTCTTTCGTGTGTTATTTTGTTGTATGTACTGTATGTTCTTTGTCCCATTGTGAATTGTTTCTCTTTTTGTGGCCTTTTGTTGTTTTATTATTTGTGTTGTTCTTTTGTGTATTTCTGTTTTTTTGTGTTTTGTAGTCATTTTGTGTATTTACTACTTGTCCATGTTTGTGATACACACTCAAGTTATTTCATAGCACTGTCATGTTATTTTAACCCTGAATTTGAATAAAAATGATCGAGATTTATATTGTATATTGCCATTTTAGGAAAAAATATAAAAATATGACTTTTGGTCTATATCGCTCTATGTATGACGCTAGAACAGATTGATTGGAGCTGAATTAGATTATTTTGTATATTTTCCTGAGTAATTTTGTGTATTACTGTTGTTTTGTTCATTTTTATAGTAGTTTTGTGTGTTTTTGGAGTAGTTTAAGTGTTTTTCTCTTGTTTTTTACTTTATTTGTTTTGTGTATTTTTCTGTTATTTTGTACATTTACTTTAGGGGCTTCATAAAATTAGACTGAGGGCCGAATGCGGCCCCTGGACCACCAGTTGCCTATGTCTGGTTTAAGCCATTCTTTATCTCTGATATTCTGGACACAGAACATGTTCAGTTTGTTTTTCAGGTGAGTTCCACAATGAGTTTTTACTTATTTAACAAGGTCAATGCTGAGCAGGCTTCAAAGGCTCCGCTGGGGCTCAGGTTGGCTGCGTGGCCGCGGCTCAGTCTCTGTGGAGACATCACAAGTATTTTTAGTCATTTTTTACCTCTCCTGCCAAATATGTTGCCGCGCCGTGACAATGGAGCGGCTCTGGGTCGTTTCCTGTTGGACGTGTGGCGACGCCTCGGCAGCTCAGTGATCCACCGTACAGCTGTGCTCCTGTCAGTAATTACCTCATTCTCAGAATAGCTCTGAATGGACGGACACACAAAGCCCTTTTCCATTCTGAGGACGGATTAGTGCGTTTGGAAGGCCGCGCCCCACCTGTTGGAGACCCCAGCAGCTGGTGCCACTGGGATTGAAGGGAGAAGATTGAAGGCTTTTATCAGCTCTCACACACACACACACACACACGCACACACACACACACACACACACACACTAAGGTGGACCAGAGTGGGAGTCCAATCATTGGCCTCATGTAATCCCACGTATTTACACCTCCTAGGTCTGTGTAACGACCTGAGAACAAGAACCTGAGGGAGATTAGAGCAGGTTCAGACCCTCTGTGATGGACACACACACACACACACACACACACACACACACACACACACACACACACACACACACACACACACACACACACACACACACACACACACACACACACACACACACACACAGATAGTGTGTCCACATTACACATGTTTAGTACACATAGGGCTGTGTTGTAAATTAAATACAACTTTATTTACATTGCAGAAAATATAACAAAGTCATCTCAAAGTGCTTAACAAAATATGAAATTCATAAGAAAGAAAAAACCCAACAAGATCCACATGAACAAGCAAATGTCAGACTGTACTATCCACTACAAACTCAATCTGCTCTATACACCATAGGTTCTCATTTTCTAATTTTTACCATTTTTCTACAATTCCACCAAACTCACCATATTTTAACCTATTTTCATCACTTTTTATTGTCTTATTTTTTGCTCCTTTTAATGTATTTTTGCTACATTTCTCCCATTTCTACTTTTCTACCACTTTTACACCTAATGTCACATATGTTGACCTATTATTGTCACTTTTAACCTCTTTTCACCAGATTCATGATTATTTTTTTCCACTTTAACCACATTCATTATTCGTCATGTCCATTATTTACCAGTTTAAACTAATTGTTCCAACTTTTTTATTACATTACCTCAACCTCCATTTCTACCAACCTTAAGCCAATATCGACACTTTGAACCCATTTTATTGTCCTCACCACACAGTGTGAAGGGGACATAGGTTTGAGCTCCGTCCAAGTTAAAGGTGACGCTTTTCTCAGAAACTGTTTCAGATAAAATAACCAAATTCAGTTTGTGGTTTCAGAATAGCAATACCTTGATGGAGTTCGAAAATGAGAAGCGCGCAATTATTTTTTCTGGAGTTATTATCCTTGTTCCGTTTTTATTTTTGGCGGGGGATGTTGATGACTGTGTTCTTGTTTGTGATTAAAACCAGGATTTCCATCTTTAAGATGACTATAATAATAATAATAAAGGTTCCTGGATAACAGTAGATATTATTCACACACCTGATGAAATGACCAGGATGGTCATCAGGATTCTGCAGAGCTTGATGATGAGTTCATCATTTGATTCAGGTGTGTTGGAAGAGGAAACATCTAAAACATGCTGGATAGGGGCTCCTGAGGACCCCTGGTCTAGTATATCCTATAGTGTGATTAGGATGATAAGCAAGTATAATTCCAAGTTTCCCAAGATGCATCTGGAGCCTCCAGCATTAAAAACCTTGTTCACACTGAGGCTAAATATCTCTGTTGATTCTCCACCTTTACTTTGAAAGTTCTGAAATCATTTGAAGTGAGAAAATGTAGTTTTTTAGTCTTTTAGTTTTTTTTTTTTTTTTTTTTGTGCATAATTTTCTCTCATTTTGTGTTTGTTTGAATATTATTGAAGTTGTTATTTGTGTTTGTTTTGTCATTCTGTATTTTGTTTATCATTCTGTATCTTATGAATCATTTTGTGTGTTTTTGGAGGTGTTTGTGTTCTCATTTTGTTATTTTTCTGTTATTTTTTAGTAGAATTGTGTATTTTGTGCATTCTTTCGTGGCCACATGTGGCCCATGTCTGGTCTATTTTATCTCTTTTTTGTACTTGTTTCTGATCAATCCATTTAACCTTCGTTCTTTGTTTATTTCATTTCAAAACCAAACAGAAAAAACTGATTGTTGTTTTTTTGTTTTATTAATTTAAAATCAGAAAAAGGAAAAACCAAACAATAAATTTAAATTCTGTTTGTGTGATATTTGGATATTTATGGAAAAACTATGATGAGAGCTTAATGTTTTAATGTCACCACACAGACGGACTTTTATTCTGCTGCGTTTATTAAAAATGATCTTATATCATATTGTCCACCTCACACTGATGGTAGAGATGTTATTTATGTGTTGATGATGTTTCTTTAAACAGTTATTGATGCTGGAAGTCTGAATCTGAATATCTGACAACTTTACCAAACAGTGTTATGATCCAAATAGTATCCAGATAATCTGGTGACTTTTGCTCCTGGACATAAAAAGAAGCAACGCATAAGTGAATTACTGGTGAATTGAAGTTTTATTAATACATAAATAAATCAAAATATAAAAATGTATGTTACATAAAACAAGTACATGATGTGTGGAACCAGAGGTGGTGTAATAAATCTACTGGTGCTCTTAGTTTCTGGTGATAAACTTCCGTGTGTGTTGACGGCTGCCGTTAGCGGTATTTTTAACGTGCAAAATAAACATTTTTACTGTCCTCAAAAAATCTGCAATTGTTTTTTGCAAAAGTGTGAAATGGTAGAAGTTCCAACATCTATTGTTCCTCAGTCTGTAGTCAGTCACCAGATTATCTAGATACTATTTGGAGCATAACACCATAAAACAAAACATAAAGATGAGCAGATTTTTACGTTCTACGACATCCACAGACTGAATGAAAACATGAGCATAGAACTGACTAAACAGTCCTATTATGTGAGCAGACCTGGTCCAGGACCTGAGGAGGGAAACCATGTGGAGTGACTTTAGTTCTCGCTCTAAATTCCTCGTCACACAAACAGAACAAGTTAAAAAAAAAACACTGCTTATCTGTTTTTTGATTTTTCTGTATTTCTGTTTTGGTTTTAAATCAGAAAAACAAAATAACAATTGTTTATTTGTTATTTAGATTTGAATTAAAACTGAATAACGGATTCTGGTCGTTTTCCTTTTGTTTAATTTTGTGTCTAAGAGGAGCTTTTTTAGTTTCATATTAATCTAACAGTGATTTATGACACTGATAACTTGTGAATGACATTAATCTATAAGCGTAAAGAAAATACCTTGATGTAATTATAATACTTTAATTACAGTCCCATTAATGAATGTAGAGCAGTGCAGTATTAACCTGTCTAATGACCTCTGAAGAACACTTTGAGACCATTTATCAAACATTCACTGACTCTAGAATATTTAGTTCTACAAACATTCCTATTTTTAGTTTCCACTGGAATCATGTGAGGGATGTGACTGTTTATGTGTCGCAGGCAGCAGCGCTTTGGGTTTGAAACCAGGTGACTTAGTGCAGGTGAGCACATGCACATGTACTCTACATCTATGTAGGGTGGGGGAGGAGTCAGGATTCTATTTCCTGGTTTTCCTGGTTTGTCTGTGACATCCCAGCACCCAGAGGGAAGGGGGCGTGGCCTTTGGGGTCATGAGAAAAGAACCAGGCGACTTTTCCCAAACGTTTGGCCTCTTAAAGACACACACACACACACACACACACACACACACACACACACACACACACACACGGAGATGTTTTCTCTATGAGTGGATGATTCATGCGTTCACGTTCTGATACTGATACTAATCTCTTGTAGACACTTAAACATAGTTTTGTCTATTGTTTTCCAGCGACTACATAAACACACACTTGGCCTTTCACAATAAAGGCACAACAATAAAGTGGCCCTCAGCTGTGCTGCCCAGTGTATTAATAGGGACGGAACATGTTTATTTATAGTGACCAAAACCAGCAGAAAAAAATTCAGAAAAGTGCGTCTCACCTTAAAGCACACACACACGGTGCAGACTGCAGAGTCAGCGTTATAGCTCCTTTAATTGATGGTTCCCAGTGAGGCTAACGTAGCCTAGTTTGGCTAATGACTGTTTACTGCTCAGGGGCCACATGAGGCTCATGTGAGGCTCATCGTGAGGCTCCTCAGGCCAGCTCGGAGGCTTTGAAGCGTTCTCCCTCCACAGCCTGCGTCTCGTCACTACTGAGGTGTAAAAGCTACGTTCACACCTTCATCATCGTCTTCATCACAGATCAGAGTTATCTAGAGGAGAAACACAACATGAAGAGTAAATAGTTTCCATTAGGGCTGGGCAATATATCAAGATTCAACATGTATAGAGTTTTCTATTTTGGCGATATACAGTATAAATATATGGTTATAGTATTGTTTTAGCAGTGGTTTCTTTCTCTTCTTCTCTGTTCTAACCCAGACCTTCAGAACTCACTCACACGTGCTGTCCTCTTAGAGGAGAAAATGACTGTAGCACGTATTGTGCAGCTTTCTGTTAATTAATGTCCCATTGTGTATTTTTTTTTACTTCTGTTGTGTATTTGTTGTCCCATGTATTTTTGTTGTTCTTTTGTGTATTCCCCGTATGTTTATAAGTTTTTATAGGTTTTCTTTTTTTTCTCCTTGTGTTTATTTTGTTGTTCTATTAAGTACAGTATTTGTATTTTTCTGTTAGTTTTGTGTTTTTGTAATGAATTCTTTTTATTTTTTGCTGTCATTTTGTGTATTTAATTTTCACTGATTGCTCATGTTTGTGATAAACATACAAGTTTATTGTTTGAAACGTTCTTAAACACTGATGTTATTTTAGCCTGTGTTGCTTTTTACATCAGCACATTTAACCCAGAATTGTATTTCTGGATAAACTTTGTTTGGATTAAAATTATTGAGTTTTAAATTGTATTTTGTAAATCACCATTTTGAGAAAAAATACAGAGATATTAAATTTGGTCCATATCGTCCCAACTCACGTGTTGTTGTTGTGAAGAAGAACTACTGACGGGAATATTTGGACACAGTTGAAAATAAGATTTTACAAAACCTTGAATATTTATTTAGTTTGTTTTTATTCAATAAATATGTTGATAGATTCCAAATCTAAATAATCTCATGTCAGATTATTGGGTTTGGTATTGGTGTGTTAGAGCCGTAGGTTGAGAACCATCCTCAGACCCTGTGAGATCTCTGACTCTAAAAAGAAGAGAATTAGCATTTTTGTGTTCATTAAAGAAGACAAAATGTATGCGATGATGCTGTGGTCAAAGACGTGTACGTACGTTCTTTACGTCATTAAAAACACTTTGATCTTAAAACTCAGTGGCTCAGGGTTCACCTTGTCTTTTAGAATCAACTTAATTGCTGCGTTGTGTTGTTGCCTCAGGTGGAACGTAGAGAACGCTCAGGTTTTATCATCATCATCATCATCATCATCATCATCATCATCATCATCATCACTGCTGCTGCTTCGTCCTCCAAACATCATCCATGTTGTTTGTTGTTTAAAACGCTCGTCTCAGATAGAGCTTTATAGAAGGACAGCCATGATGTGTGTGTGTGCTGTGAGCGAGCACCGCCTCCAACAGATGCTGCAAACAGAAACCAACACACACACACACACACACACGTGTCTGTGACCTGTCCTTCATCATAACACAGGAACACTTAATAACGCCGCAGACAGACGGGAATATAGGGCATGAGCTTAGATTAGAGCAGATAGGATGACTTCAACTATTCTTACTAGCTTCTACTTAGAGTGTGTGTGTGTGTGTGCGTGTGCGTGTGCGTGTGTGCGTGCGTGCGTGTGTGCGTGCGTGTGTGTGTGCGTGCGTGCGTGTGTGTGTGTGTGTGTGCGCGTGTGTGCGTGCGTGTGTGCGTGTGCGTGCGTGCGTGCGTGCGTGTGTGTGTGTGTGTGTGTGTGCGTGCGTGCGTGTGTGTGTGTGTGTGTGTCCGTGCGTGCGTGCGTGCGTGCGCGTGTGTGTGTGTTTTTACAGCTTCGTGCACTTATGACTTCACACACACTCACAGAACTGTTGCTTTTCTTCTTCGTGTGTTTTTGCACATCCTCAGGTCACTCATGCAGTGTTTTATGTCTATAGATCAGAGACGAGCAACTTCTATCACTGCAGGGGCCACATAAATGTCTTTGTTTTATTGAAGGGCCACATGATCAACATTCATGTTAGCATTTAGAATAATGACCAATCTGAGCATTAATACAGTCAGAACAACAACGTTTTATAGTAATTTCATGTGTTTTTCTGTTGTTCTGTGTATGTTTGTTGTTGTTCTTGCTCGTTATGAGGCATTTTGTGCATTTTTGTTGTGTTTTTGTCTGTAAAATGAATTATTTTTCTAGTCATAATGTGCATTTGTGTTGTCATTTTTGTGTTTTTTGAAGTAATTTTTGTGTATTTTTGATCATCATTTTGCTTGTTCACGAGTACTGTGAGTTTGCTGAGTCATTTTTTGAGTTTTTCTTGTCTTTTTGGGTACTTTGGTTGTCAGTTTCTGCAATTATGTATATTTTTTTAGTCGTTTTGTGTATTACTGTTGTCATCTTGCTCATTTTTGAAGTAGTTTTGTGTGTTTTTCTTGTCTTTTCCTGTATTTTCCTGTTTCATGTATTATTCTCTCATTTTGTATGTTTACTTTGGGGGCCGCATGAATCAGACCAAGGGCCACATGGTCCCCCCGGGCCGTCAGTTGCTAATGTCTGTCCTATAGAATACACACACACACACACACACACACACACACACACACACACACACACACACACACACACACTTAATAAATAACTCACTCTGCAGTAGCTCAGGGTCTCCCTAATGTGTGTGTGTAACTGCAATTGTCAGAGTTGGGGTCAATTACATTTTTCAATTACAATTATGTCTTCAGTTATCCATGTTCATTTACAACTCAAATATGATTACGATGGCCGCAATATTTTTTCCAATTACAATTAAAATTACAGTTTTTATTTTTTCCCCTGAAAGTCAATGATGTTCTCAATTACATGTTCAATTACAATTAATCCCAATTACTGAGCCTTTAATAAATAACCTTATTAAACGTAACCTTCCTCATGTGTTAGCTTTCTGTTAGCATCTCTAATGCTAACGGGTCAGTTTGACCCATCATGTTCTCACTCAGCTGGAACCAGAACCCTATGCCTGTTTTCACCTTCAGACACAGCTCAGGGAAAAAACACTCCTGGCGTTGGCTACATGATGAGCTATCAGTTAGCTAACATCTAACTGATAGCTATCAGTTACTACATGGGTAATGTAGTAGTGTCTTATGGGTAATGTAGTAGTGTCTTATGGGTAATGTAGTAGTGTCTTATGGGTAATGTAGTAGTGGCTTATGGGTAATGTAGTAGTGTCTTATGGGTAATGTAGTAGTGTCTTATGGGTAATGTAGTAGTGGCTTATGGGTAATGTAGTAGTGGCTTATGGGTAATGTAGTAGTGTCTTATGGGTAATGTAGTAGTGTCTTATGGGTAATGTAGTAGTGGCTTATGGGTAATGTAGTAGTGGCTTATGGGTAATGTAGCAGTGTCTTATGGGTAATGTAGCAGTGTCTTATGGGTAATGTAGTAGTGGCTTATGGGTAATGTAGCAGTGTCTTATGGGTAATGTAGCAGTGTCTTATGGGTAATGTAGTAGTGGCTTATGGGTAATGTAGTAGTGTCTTATGGGTAATGTAGTAGTGGCTTATGGGTAATGTAGTAGTGTCTTATGGGTAATGTAGCAGTGGCTTATGGGTAATGTAGCAGTGGCTTATGGGTAATGTAGTAGTGGCTTATGGGTAATGTAGTAGTGTCTTATGGGTAATGTAGTAGTGTCTTATGGGTAATGTAGTAGTGTCTTATGGGTAATGTAGTAGGCTCTTATGGGTAATGTAGTAGTGGCTTATGGGTAATGTAGTAGTGGTTTATGGGTAATGTAGTAGTGGCTTATGGGTAATGTAGTAGTGGCTTATGGGTAATGTAGTAGGCTCTTATGGGTAATGTAGTAGTGTCTTATGGGTAATGTAGTAGTGGCTTATGGGTAATGTAGTAGGCTCTTATGGGTAATGTAGTAGTGGCTTATGGGTAATGTAGTAGTGGCTTATGGGTAATGTAGTAGTGTCTTATGGGTAATGTAGTAGTGTCTTATGGGTAATGTAGTAGTGGCTTATGGGTAATGTAGTAGTGTCTTATGGGTAATGTAGTAGTGGCTTATGGGTAATGTAGTAGTGGTTTATGGGTAATGTAGTAGTGGCTTATGGGTAATGTAGTAGTGTCTTATGGGTAATGTAGTAGTGGTTTATGGGTAATGTAGTAGTGTCTTATGGGTAATGTAGTAGTGTCTTATGGGTAATGTAGTAGTGTCTTATGGGTAATGTAGTAGTGTCTTATGGGACTCTACGTGTTTGTGACAAATGTTAAAAAGAATAAATGTAACACTATTTAAATATTAGTTTAAAACTGTGGTTTAATAAATCACTTGGTGGAATCTGTGATCTCTGAGTTCTTTTCTAGTTTATTAATGACACTTAAAGAGTTAATCTCATGGAGTTCATCAGTGTTCTTTAATAAAACGTTCTTCTAATTAATAAGTGAAGGCATTTATTTTGGACGTGTGAAAAAAGCCCAAAGAGAAAACAAATCAATAAATAAAAATGGATGTTATTGAGTCAACAAAACGGTGAGTAAACCAACAATCATCAGAAGGTTGACCTTTAGCTGCTAATGATGAAAACATCACAGCTTTCATCCCAAATTATCACCTCCACTAAGAAGGTCACAGATTTTCACAGACCTTTGTTTATTATAACAATCAAAACTACTCAACATAATTTAACCAAATTTTAACCAAATATACAGCTTTAGGCCATTAAATATTCTGTTAAACTTTGAAGGAGATCCAGATCAAAAAACTGTTTCTGAATCAGTTTCATAATAAATAAAAAAGTCGCTCATTGTTGGTGAAATTTAACAAATTAATATCTCTGTAATTAAAAGATCATTTTAAATCGTCAGGTTGGTTTCTCAAATACTCCACCTTGATTTTTCTAATAAAAATATGGTGTTCATATATATAGATAATAATGAGGATTAAGACTGTAAGCATTCATCCATTAGATCAGTGTTTCTCAAATGGGGGTACGCATTGGCATTACAGGGGGTCCTAGAGGGAGACAGAGAGGGGGAAATTAACAAATGAAAGCAGTAAAAATATGGGGTTTTATAATGTTTGTTTTTAGTTAAAAATCATAATAATACTAAATATTACCAGCAACTCACAAAACACACAAATAAAAAGGAAAATATACTGAATAATAAAAAGAACAAACAACAACAAAATACACAAAATGACACAAAAAACGAACAAAATGATGTTGATTAGAACATGAACCGAAAATACAAAAGTCCAATCAGAAGAATATGTATTTATATTGAAAGAGGATGTTTGGTGTCTGTGAAACAAATAAATAAACACATTTAAAGTCAACAGTAAAATTATTACATTCATAATGAAAAAAATTCTCAACAGTGAATAACCTTAAACCAAAGTTTGTGCAGGCTGTATTATTGATTAGTAATTCATTAATGAGGATACAGAAGCCATCCTTATTATTGTTATGTTATTATTGTCTGTGTTAGCTCCTCTACCAACGTTTGTCCGATTTTTACAATTATTGATCAAAAAATTCAGAAACTTCCCGAGATTTATGCTATTTCTTTTATATTTTGTAACTTTTAAACTTTTTGACTTATTACATTTTTTCTTTCCCATTCATTTCTATTGGAAATTTCAGCTTTTTCAACTTTTAACCCCTGTTAATAGTATGTTGGTGCTAATGCTAGACTAATGTTAATGCTAGCTTATGCTAATGCTAGTTTATGCTAATGCTAGCTATTGCTAATGCTAGCTATTGCTAATGCTAGCTAATGCTAATACTAGTTGAATGCTATTGATAGGTGAATGCTAATGCTATTGCTAGGCAAATGCTAATGCTTTGTTGGTGCTAATGCTAGATTAATGTTAATGCTAGCTAATATTAGTTAATGTTAATGCTAGCTATTACTAGTTATTGCTAATTCTAATTATAATGCTAGTTAATATTAATGCTAGTTGAATGTTAATGCTATTGATAGATAATTGCTGATGTTAGGCTATTGCTAATTCTAGATTAATGTTAATTGTATGTTGGTACTAATGCTAGACTAATGTTAATGCTAGCTCATGTTAGTTAATGCTAATGCTACTTAATGCTAATGCTAGTTAATGCTAATGTTAGTTAATGCTAATGCTAAGCTAATGTTAATGCTAACTAACATTAATGTTAATTAATGCTAATGCTAATTAAAGTTAATGCTAAATAAAGTTAATGCTAGCTAATCCTAGTTATTGCTAATGCTAAGCTAATGTTCATGTTAACTAATGTTAATGCTAGCTTATGCTAATGCTAAGCTAATGTAGTATGACAGGTGTCAGCATTCACTTGCATGTTCCTCAGGAAATGTAAATATTCTATTTAATAATTGAAATGTCCATTAAATGCATCGTTTCTATCTCAGGTGAATCACAATGAGGACCTTCTGTCCTCTAATGTTCCTCTGAGTCTTATCTTTAACGTTTTGTTTTTTTACTCAGTGACTGAAGAATGAAGAATGGATCTTTTAGTTTTATCTTTTATTTATGCTGCCCCCCCCCCCCCCCCCCCCCCAACACACTCACACACTCTGCCTTTTTTCATCATATTGTCCAATCTCTCCACCCCCTCCGCTCCTTCATCTCATCTCTCCTGAGGCTCCAGCATCTCATCAGCATCAGTGTGTGTGTGTGTGTGTGTGTGTGTGTGTGGGTCGGGGGGGGGGGGTCATCCTCTAGGGGTTCAGTCCGGGGGGGTTAATGATTCCTCTGTATCTCTACTTTATATATCCTGCTATATGTGCCTTAACTTTAACTTTTAATATGTGATCTTTCATTCCGTTCATCATGTGTTTACTTCTCGTGCTGTAGTACCCCCCCCCCCCCCCCCCCCCTTCCTGAGTGGGGTGTGTAATTATCAGCTCTTATCTATTTTCTATTTTTCTGTCACACACAACTGGGCTCCAGAGAGCTCAGAGGATGTCATTATCTGTGATAATGGCTCAGAGGTTCAGACCCCCCCCCAAACCTCCCATAGCTGCAGCACATACACCATAATTACTATTTATTAGAGATATCTATACTTTCTCACCCTGACCCCCCCCCCCCCCCCCCCCCCCACACACACACAGTGTGATGTGTCTAATATCATCTCTTCTCCTAAACATCCTGACAAACACACACAGGACTAATTGGATTTATTTTGCTCTATTTTCACTTAAAGTAACTAAAGTAACTAAATTAACTGCAGCCCTGGGAGGAAACACAAAATTCATTCTTTAATTCATGCTTTGTGAAGCTACACAGGATTGTTCTTTATCTTTTTATTATCTTTAGGACTTAATCACTTTTACTCTGAATACATGTACATTAAATGATCTACTGGACTCCAGAAACGTCCCTCAGGACAATTTAAGTCCATCATTACGACACACTAGTGCACTTGTGTCAAACTCAAGGACCAGGGGCCAAATCTGGCCATTTAAAACTCACAATTCGGCCCCAGGAGAAAATGAAAAGTACAGCAAAAACATGACTCATTGTGTAAATCAGGGGTTCTCAACCTTTTCAGCTGTGACCCCCAAATAGAGGGTCCAGAGACCATGGACATTTTACTCGCTAATAAAATGGTTCAAAGTAAACAAAAATGGTGGAAAAGGTGATAAAATGGGATTTTAAAAACCACAGAAATTAGTTAAAAGTTGTAAATTAGAGTGGATAAAAACAGACAGAAGTGGTAACAAAGGTTTAAAGTGTAAATATTGGAACAATTAGTTTAAACTGGTAAATAATGGGAATGACAAATGGTAAATGTGGTTAAATTGTCAAAAACAATCATGAAATATGTTGAAAAGAGGTTAAAAGTGACAATAATGAGTCAATATATGTGACATTAGGTGTAAAAGTGGTAGAAATGTCTGGACATGTGATGTAGAAGTGTCAGAAATGGGAATAATGTTGCAAAAATACATTAAAAAGAGCAAAAACATGGAAAATAAAGAAAAAGTGATGAAAATAGGTTAAAATATGGTGAGTTTGGTGTAGTTGCAGAAAAAAGGGTGAAAAATAAGCAGAAAAGTGTTCAGAAAATATTTTTAGTTTCTAGAAGACATCTGACGACCTCCTCCCAGTACATCTTATTATTCATCTTTATGAAGTTTAACTTTATTTTCTTCAACGAGCATCAGGAAATGTCCATATGTCTATGTTTATGTCTCTGTGTCTATTAGAGATGGGCGATATTGACAAAAAAAATTTATCCCGATAATTTCTAGTATTTATCACGATAACGATAAAATTCCCGATAAATAAAAACTATAAATAAAACAATAAATGAAAAAAAAATCACAACTTAGTGTAAACAGGTTCCTTACAAACACAAATAAATGGATATATCAACATTAGACACATTAAAAAAAAGCACATTAAAAGCACAAATAACTTCAATAGTGTTTTTACTGCTGATGAAATATAATTAAAAAATATTTCACAAATTAGGATGAATAAATAGTGACATTAGTTATTATGTTAATATTTATGTCACACAACGTGTGACATGTTTAGCTTTTATTCTTTCATACAAGTGTTAAATCTGACCATAAACAAAGCAACGTGTTGTTTTTATTTGGTCTATTATTCCTTATATGCAGAGGTTAGCGTTAGCACTTAGCTCAGTGTGTTGGTGTGTTAGCTTAGCATAGTTAGCTTCAGTAGAGTTTCCAGTTCATAATCGTTGCTACAGGTTCATCTCTGTCTCTGTGTTTGTAGAACTTTGGGTGGATCTGATGGAGGAACTAGGATTGGTTCCCTTTGTTAGATGGTTATATGGTTTTAACCAAGTAGTGTTTCATGATGTATCACAGCATAGTAGCTTCAGGTAGCCATGACGTAGACCTCACACACACAGACGGCGGTGTGTGCGGGGGGCGGTGGCGGTGGACACCGTGCAGAGCTCCCGTAAACAACGTTCCGCTCTGAAGAATAAGTTGTTGACAACAAACAGGGGCAGTTTTGTCCTGTGGAACATGTTTTTTTTGGGGCATTCTTGGCTAAATTGAGGGACAAATGGCCCTCGCTAATTTCCAACATGGGAATTTATCATTTATATTGTGGGATGACTATATGTCTCTATATACTGTATATGTCTCTGTATACTGTATATGTCTCTGTCTACCTGTCTTTAGGTCTCTATGTCAATGGCTGCACTCTCCACCAAAGGTCAGGGGTCAGTCAGCACCAGAAGTAAACAAAACTGAGTTAATTGCATTAATGTTTTATTTTTATTTTTTATTAATTAAACATTTTAAATAATGCATACATTTTTTATTATTATTATTATTATTATTATTATTATTATTATTATTATTATTATGATTATTATCAGGTGGACATGCATACAGTATGGGTTCTCTAACCATTCAAACTAAACCAGTGATGATATGAAGTGTGTAAAACAGTGTGACCTGTTTTATTCACATGTTTTAGCTGAAGCACTGATGCCCCCCCCCCCCCCCCCCCCCCCCCCCCATACAGGTCCATCTGTCCTCACATTCACCCATTGTTAATAATCAGGGTCTCTGAGGGTCTGCAGCTCCTTTAAAGGCCAAATCAGTTTCCTCACAGCGACCACGTGACGTCAGCGTTATTCTGTGTGTGTTGGAGAACAATGGCTTAAACCCACTGATGTGCACCAAGCAGACAGGAAAGTGCAAAGGAAATACTCGCAGTGACAGAACGCTGCATTGTAGCGCACGCTGCCCCCCTAAATGTCACCATCGCTTTCTGTGTTTCTCTAATAGGAGGAATAAAGATATACTGACTACTTCTGTTTCTATATGAAGGAAGTGTTCCTGCTGTACATGGGATGTGGAGTACAGTACAAGAAGACCATCTAGACCAGGGGTCTCAAACTAAAATTACTTTGGGGCCACAGTAGGCAGAGTCTGCGTGAGGCTGGGTCGCTTCAGGTATTCCACAAAAAAAGACTTTGGTAAAAAAAATGAAATCTTCATAAACGTCATTACTAGCAGTTCTTTAAAGGTAGAGTAGGTCATTTTCAAAAGCTAGCATGATTTTGAATGTAGCCTCCACATTTACCCCCTCCCCCTGTGCTCCATCTCACTCACATGCATGCTCACAGCTGCTGCAGAAGAGGAGCTCAGCTCATCTCTTGTATTGTGTAGAAACGTTGTTGTCTCATGTCTCATTCAGCAGTAAGTAAACAATAAACTTCATCATTATATATGTTAAAAAACATGACTAAAAACTGTGTTTTAACTCTGTCAGCGGTGACAAGCTTTCAGTGTGAACTCGTGCATGTGAGGGATTGAGAACGAGCAGAGAGACGTGATTGGTTAAAGTTATTACAGGTTTACAGCTGCTACAGATGATGGTTTTTCTTCGTTCATTTTTCAGAGAACATAAGATCTTAATTTTTGTCAGGACATAAAGACAATTTCAACCCAAAACATAAAAAGTGTATCTGGAGAAAATTACCTACCCTACCTTTAATTTCAGGTATACCACAAAAAACTTTGGTAAAAAAAATTAAGCAATAAAGTTAAAGTCACGTGTTTAGCCAACCAGACGCACGGAGGACGTCAATCAGCTTTCTCTGCCATTGTTCATCTTTGTTTACATGTGTTCTGCGTGTTGATTGGCTGGAAGGCTGGGGAAGGGCGGGCGTAAGCGGAGAATGAGGGGTTCATAATGTTTTAACGACTTCCATTAAAGGCTGATAAACATTTGATAACGGCTCGAGTCACGTCATTAGAATACAGTATAAAACACACGGGCCAATTGTTGCCCATGGGCCGCGAGAATGACACCTCTGGTCTAATCACTACAACAGTGGTTCTCAACCTTTATTAGGCCTCGACCCCCAAAATAAAGGTCCCAGAGAGCGGGGACCCTCCAAAATAAAGGTCCCAGAGAGCGGGGACCCTCCAAAAATAAAGGTCTCAGAGAGCGGGGACCCTCCAAAATAAAGGTCCCAGAGAGCAGGGACCCTCCAAAAATAAAGGTCCCAGAGAGCGGGGACCCTCCAAAAATAAAGGTCTCAGAGAGCGGGGACCCTCCAAAATAAAGGTCCCAGAGAGCGGGGACCCTCCAAAAATAAAGGTCCCAGAGAGCGGGGACCCCCATTGTAGCTGAAGAACAGTCATGTGGAGACTTTTTGGGGTCCATCCATAAAGTCAGTAAAATGATGGTCCAATGTTCTATGAATCTGTGATAACCACATTTATTTATTCATCTGAATAATATCCACTGTTATCCAGGAACGTTTATTATTATTATTATAGTCATCTTAAAGATGGAAATCCTGGTTTTAATCACTAATAAAATGGTTCAAAGTGACCAAAAATGGTGGAAAATGTGATTTTAAAAACTACAAAAATTAGAGTTGACAATAAAAGACAGAAAAAGTGGTAAAAATGGTTCAAAGTGTCAATATTGGCTTAAAAGTAGCAGAAATTGAAGGGGGGGGGTAATGTAATTTTAAAAAGTAGGAACAATTAGTTTAAACTGGTAAATAATAGGCATGACAAATGTGGTTAAATTGGATAAAAAACAATCAGTAAATCTAAAAGTGACAATAATGGGTCAATATATGTGACATTAGGTGTAAAAGTGGTAAAAATGATTTATAAGTGATGAACATGTCTGGAAAGTGGAAAAAATGTGTAGAAAAGTCATTAAAATGTGATGTAGAAGTGTCAGAAATGGGAGAAATGTAGCAAAAATACATTAAAAGGAGCAAAAATATGACAAGAAAAAGTGATGAAAATAGGTTTAAATATGGTGAGTTTGGTGGAGTTGTAGAAAATATTTTTAATTTCTTGAAGGAATCTCATGGTTGAGAACCGCTGCTCTAGAACATGTTAGTTTGGTAACTGAATTCTAACCTGGATTAAGTGGAGTTTATTGTGTTCTATGTTTTTTTATAATAATTAGCCTTTATTGTCATTTACATACAGGTACATATATGTAATCCATGAGGAGCAGTGGGCGGCCATGGTGCGGCGCCCGGGGAGCAGTTGGGGATTAAGGGACTTGCTCAAGATCCCACAGTGTAAAGTATAAAGTTCATGTTAAACATCGTCATATAAAACACAAAGTGAGTGAAAGGCTTCCAGCAAACCATCAGCATTGATGTTGTGAGCGTTCATTAGTGACTGGTCATTACGTTACTGATTTCCTGAGGCCAACCATCCAATAGAGCCATTAAAAGCTCACATTAAGAGTAATTAGGCAGAGTGCTCACTTTTATACACACATTTTCACTGAAAAGTGTATTGAGGTGAATTAATGCACGATATCCTGAAGGCGTTTGGTAATCTATACCAGGGATGACATTGAACTCTATGTGCTCTGTCCCTGTGTTATCACTGGATATCAGGACTTTCTGCTCATCATGGAAAATTTAGCAACGTTCCTCTGAAGCAGGGTGGACAACTGGCGGCACGGGGGCCATATGCGGTCTAATTTAATTACCAGATGAAAAATGACAGAAAAATACACAAAGCAAAAGCAAGACTATATTAAAAAGTACAAATAATTACAACATTGCTGGAAAATACCTTAAAAGACAAGAAAACACAGAAAATACTCCAAAAACACTCAAAACTACAACTAAAAGTGAACAAAACAACAACAGTAATGCACAAAATTAATCCAAATAATACAAAACAACATCAAAAATACACAAAATAACTAAAAAAATATAAAAATGGACAATAATAGTACACAAAAAGACAAGCTCAACACAAAAAAATACTCTGCAAACCCACAGTACTAACAAAGCAACACAAGAAATATTCCAATAAACACAAAATAACAAAACAAATATCCAATATGACTCCAAAGAACAAACATTTTGCAGGTAAAATAGGACTACAGAAATGCACAAAATGCTTCATAACGAGCAAGACAACAACAAACATACACAGAATGACAGAAAAACACACAGAATGATTGTAAAAACACTGTTGTTCCCTGTGCTAATGCTGATTGGTCACTATTCTAAATGCTGAGTCATGAATGTTGATCATGTGACCCTTCTCTCAAACAGGTTGTTGTGGCCCCGCTGTGATAAAAGTTGCCTACCTCTGATCAATAGACTGATTAGATTTGTTCCTCTTCTGTTTTTATAAAGTGAGAATTATGTTCATCTGTCAGTTCACACACTGTGTGTTTCTGTTCACTATTTATCTCTATAGTTGTTGTAGACCTGGGCGATAAAAACCATAATACATATATTGTAATAGAGATGTGTTCAATATCAATAGAAAATATGTGCGATAATTTCTCTGAATTCTGTTTGGAAAACAACCCAAGAAACAACTCCTGATCCAGAACCGCAAGGCATTCTGGGGGATGTAGGCAGAGGAACGCTTTAGCGGTGGTCTCATCATTTCTTTCCAGAGATGTATGACTGATAACATGTCACAGATGTTCAGACAAGTTTATTCTGATTAATCTGTTTATTAAGGGTGGGGGAAAAATAAAGATTTAATGATTTATCGCGATTTTCTGGGTGCCGATTTTAATAATCGATTCTGCTTCCCAGTATCGTTTTGTTTTTTTTATTGTATTTTTCACATTTTTGTTGGCGACCACTGGGTGGCGGTAATGCACCAATAACTGCAAACACGAGGAAGACTTGCAGCTGCGTGACATTTCCCTTTAGCAAACCGTGATTAAACCTGCACCTGTACAATTTAAAGACTTTATATTGATTCCATGACTGTATTAAAGCTGTATTAAACTCTGCTCTGGATAAATAGCGTATTGTGTAACAACAAACATTACGTCATCATGTCCGTCACCATGCCGACATAAAGCTAGAGAAAGATCAGACGCCTAGCAGCAGACCAACGGACCCTGGATGGATATTAAATAAACTTATCCAGGAAATGAAGCTGGTCAAGGCGGCTACGTGCGTGATGTCAGAAGAGGCGGAGCCAACCCTGTCCATCATAGCCCCGCTACACGTGCACCTCCTCCACGCTACACATGCGCGCCAAACGATTGACCATCAGCATTTCTACCAGCATGTTGACCAGCTCCTGTTCCTACACTAAAACATAGACTCCAAAGCTCTAGTTTGATCAACATTAAAAGTTTACATTGACTAACTTCAAAGAGTTCTGTACTAATGTGTTATTTTGTACGTGTTGTTTACCTTCTTTCTGATGGTTTTAATTAGGGTCTCTATTATTATTTCACACCAGCTTACCCCCTACGAGGCCCAAAGTCTCACCAAAATTTGCACACACCTCAGGCCTGCTGAATAACGAGATAATTTGTCACAATGACAAAAATCGCTAAAAAATGCACACATGGCGACATTATAAACACCAAAAATGCGATGGAACCGCACGACTGGCAGGTTTGGCCAATCCATATGAAATTCGACACATGTATTATTGACCATAAGAAGAGCAAAAAGTTACGTAATGACCACGCTCAAAACCGAACAGGAAGTCAGCCATCTTTAGTCAAAAAATGGTGTTTTGCCCTGGAAACACATTTGCGCGAACTAGTCTGAGGGGCTTCATATGATTCGCTTCAAACACTTGGGACTCACTGAAGATTAACAATCATTGAAGACATTTTTGTATCTTTAATGGTTTGGTCGTACGAGCATTACAAACGCAACGCAAAACCGCGCACAAACTGTGATGGACCCGCACGACCAGCAGGTTTGTCCTATTCATACAAAATTCGTCACATGTACAGTGGGGCAAAAAAGTATTCAGTCAGCCACTAATTGTACAAGTTCTCCCACTTAAAAAGATAAGAGAGTCCTCTAATTTTCATCTTAGGTAAACCTCAACTATGAGAGACAAAATGAGAAAAAAAATCCAGAAAATCACATTGTAGTATTTTTAATGAGTTTATTTGCAATTTATGGTGGAAAATATGTATTTGGTCAATAACAAAAGTTAATCTCAATACTTTGTAATGTACCCTTTGTTGACAATGACAGAGGTCAAATGTTTTCACACACTGTTGCTGGTATGTTGGTCCATTCCTCCATGCACATCTGTTTTGGTGATGTTTTGGGGCTGTTGCTAGGCAACACAGACTTTTAACTCCCTCCAAAGATTTTCTATGGGGTTGAGATCTGGAGACTGGCTAGGCCACTCCAGGACCTTGAAATGCTTCTTATGAAGCCACCCCTTTGTTGCCAAGGCGATGTGTTTGTGATCATTGTGGTGCTGAAAGACCAGCTATGTTTCATCTTCAATGTCCCTGTTGATGGAAGGAGGTTTTAACTCTAAATCTCACGATACATTCATTCTTTCCTTTACATGGATCAGTCGTCCTGGTCCCTTTGCAGAGAAACAGCCCCAAAGCATGATGTTATCACCCCCATGCTTTACAGTAGGTATGGTGTTCTTTCTCTTCCAAACACGACGAGTTGAGTTTTTACCAAAAAGTTGTATTTTGGTTTCATCTGACCATATGACCTTCACCCAATCCTCTTCTGGATCATCTAAATGTTCTCTATCAAACTTCAGACGGGTCTGGACATGTAGTGGCTTAAGCAGGAGGACACGTCTGGAAATGCAGGGTTTGAGTCCCTGGTGGCGTAGTGTGTTACTGATGGTAACCTTTGTTACTTTGGTCCCAGCTCTCTGCAGGTCATTCACTAGGTCCCCCCGTGTGGTTCTGGGATTTTTGCTCACCTTGTGATCATTTTGACCCCACGGGGTGAGATCTTGGAGCCCCAGATGGAGGGAGATTATCAGTGTCTTGTATGTCTTCCATTTTCTAATAATTGCTCCCACAGTTGATTTCTTCACACCAAGCTGTTTACCTATTGTAGACTCACTCTACCCAGCCTGGTGCAGGTCTACAGTTTAGTTTCTGGTGTCCTTTGACAGCTCTTTGGTCTTGGCCATAGTGGAGTTTGGAGTGTGACTGTTTGAGGTTGTGGACAGGAGTGTTTTATACTGATAACCAGTTCAAACAGGTTCCATTAATACAGGTAACGAGTGGAGGAGGAGCCTCTTAAAGAGGACATATCATGCTAAATCCACTTTTTTAGCCCGTAAATGCATTTTGTTGTATATTTACAGTGTTTAGAAGTACAGAAAAGTTCAAATTAGTCTCTTCAGATGCTCCGTTAATATCTTTATATTCTGTTTTGGTCATATTTTTCAATCTGTTTTGATTTTTCGATTCACTATTACGTTTTTTGAACAATAATGTCACAGTATTTGCAGCAGAACTGCCAAATTAGTTCATCAACTCCAGGTCCAACACTTCGAGCAATCCGCCATTTTTATTTCTCTTTTATTTTGTAGTCCAAGCTCCAGGATGCAGAAGTTACGAGAGGATAAGTCAAAATGTTGGGTTGTTGGATGTAGTAACCCACACGCTTCATTACACCGTCTCCCAGCATCAGAACCTTTTCAAAGTGTCTGGTTGAGTTTTATTTTTTATAGAAATGTACCACATCTGTGGATAAGGTCATTTTTGTGTGTGTGAAGCACTTCAATGATGACTGCTTCATCAACCTCCACCAGTATAAAGAAGGATTTACAGAAAGACTTTGTCTGATTGAGGGTTCAATTCCTTCTATCTTTGGAGACGATGAACAGAGCACTTCGGTAAGCTGTAAATAACGCTAAAAAGTGTGATGATAAGACGTCCCTGTCATTGTTTTGTTAGCATTAGCATTAGCACCGTCTTCATATGTTAGCGCTGTGTGCTCGTTTTAGATCCTTGATGATATGGCCTACGTGATTTAATTTAAGTCTAAAGTTTTCATTAGTCATTTCATTTTGACGTTTTTGTCTTTGAAAAGACTATTAAAATGCATTTCGTGACGTTAGCTTGGCGCTAGCATTAGCTCGCTGCTTGTGTTAGCTCACTTGTTAGGGTTCTGCAGGTTCATCTTCTTCATTTTCATGTCGCTCCACTGGGTCAGACTCTGGCTGGAACATGTAAGGCTGGATGGACAAGTCTAACGTTGTTGACATTTTGTAAATAACCTCTGAATAAAAAGTTTATGCTCCGCTACATAGCCGTATCTCTTCTATCAAACTATAAAAATGGCCGAGCAGGGTGGAGTTGAACCGAGTGTCACCTGAAGAGGGGGCGGGGTATGAAGTGTCTCATTTGCATTTAAAGAGACAGCACCAAAACGAGTTGCTCTCAGAAGCACATCAGAAAAGGGGTGGAGCTATAATAATGAGGAATTCAGACCCAAGCATTGCAGTTCTGCTTTATATAGACCACAACTGTATGATTTATATGTAAAAAGGAAGGATTTAAAACCATGATATTTCTCCTTTAAAGAAGAAGTTACAGGTCTGTGAGACACAAATCTGGCTTGTTTGTCGATGACCAAATACTTATTTTACCAATTCATTCATTAAAATCCTACAATGTGATTTTCTGGATTTTTTTATTGTGTTGTCTCTCATAGTTGAGGTTTATCTATGATGTAAATTACACTAAATTCACTGAGAGTGATTTTTAACTGGTTTTCACTTTCATACTGGGTTTTTTTGACTGGTGCCATTTTGCACAACGTAATAGAAAAACCGCTATAACTCTCATATAAAAAGTTCAAACTACTTCATATTTGATACACATGATGACTGTCCATCCATAAACAAGACTCAATGTGAAAATTACCCATCATGCTTTGCGTTCTCAGATGAGCACGCCATAATAGAAAACCGCTATAACTCTCATATACAAAGTTCAAACAGTCTCATATTAGATACAAATGGGTTACCAACCCCGGCCACTCCTTCGGAACCTACGACGCCGCTCACGGTTTTCATTTTATTTATTATTAACAATTTATTGAGGTTTTTTTCATTGTTGTGTTGACCTCTTTTTAAATGTTGTGGACAGTCTAAACATACCAGGTAAATTCAAGTAAATTTCCTGAAAAAGTTTGTCTTAATAAATTAACAAATTGAACTTGCTGGAATTAGCATTAGTAACTCCCACGTGCACATCTGTACAGTATCTGTCTACTCAAAGGCTTTAGTAAAGGTCTTCATCATATTGTTCTCAGTGCAGTGGTTCCTCTGTAGTCTGTAGAGTTCCTCTCATCCCTCCATAGTTTCCGTCGCACCAATTCCCAGGATAGGAACACTTTCATCATGATGAATCCACCCACATGCGCCCCATCACTGATGCTAACGTGCTAACGGATGGTCTGATCACTAATTGATCTCCTGAGTTCCTCCCACTGTCCCCTTCACTATCATCAGGAAAAGAAGTTTATGTAATGATGTAATCACAGAGGAATGTTGGTCTGTCGCTACTGACACAGACCAATAGGAAGGAGTGGGAGGAGCCATCACTGCTCATTAGGGATGTAACGATATCTAAATGTGCCGTTTTGGTATAATCACTGTCATAAACTCACTTTTACGATAATTATTGTGATATTGTGGGAAAGCTCACGGTTTCACAGGAAGGCTAACAGTTAGCAGCGGTATAGTGATGTCGTCAATACGTGATATTCCTGTTACTCAAACATCTCCTTCACCTCATAATAAAACTACTCCAAGCTGTCAAATGACTCATTTTTTTGTACTGTAATAATTATCTGGCTGATCAGTGATCAATTCTCCTGGTCATTATTACACATTACAGTCAAACCACACACAGCTCATCAATATCTACTGTTTTCCTTTTTCTCTACACATCAGTCACAGATTACACACCATCTTCTCATCACTGAATGCTAACCAGGAGGACTGGGAGTTAGCAGAGCTCACATCAACACAAAGCCATTTTAAAACTCAACTTTTAGATGAAAACGTTGTTTTCCGTCTCTACGTTCCTCATTTCCCCAAAGTCTCTCTAGGATTTCACCAGCTTGAATCAAAGTGAGGAAGGAATGTTTGCAGCATGGAAAAGAAAAGACAGACGCTGATTAGTCGGTCGTCCTTCATCCAACTTTTGTTTACGCCGCCGCTGCCGCTGCAGAGTTTGGATCCATAATTACAGACAGAATCACTTCCTGCTTGTGCTAACGTGCGCTGATGAGATGTGGATGTTGGTCCCTGAACGCATCTCTGATGACACGAGGCCATAGAACCAGAGTTTTAATCTGTGATGGTTATCACTAATGGATGCCTGGTTTATCTGCTGATGAATGGTTTATGTAAATAATTTGTTGCTAACGTTTGGCACTGGAATTAATTTCCATGTGACCTCTTGGTTGAGCTTTTAAATGAGCTCCTCTTCCTCAACAAGTTCTGCTGCAATTTTAATGATTTCTAAAAATCATTTGAAGTTTTGGACGATTTAATATTACTGAGATCTGAATGACAACAAGATCTAATCCATTTAATACTAGTGCTGTAACGAAATAGTTAACTAGCGATACGATATGAAATATGATATAGGGCTGACGATACGAAATACTCACAATACAATATTAAAAAAAATAAAAAATATGCTAGTGAAGCGAGTTAGTAACACTACCATTCATGGAGGAAACCAACCGCTTCATTGAAACTCTTGATCTGAGTCAATAACGAGATTTTTCAGCCTCTTGTTCCAAGAGTTTTCAGGACTTTGTTCTCCATCGTCTTGTTGTTAGCTTTGTTAGCTTTGTTAGCTAACTACATAGATGAGCAGAAGTGACACTAAGTGCTCCTGAAGCTGATTTGTTCCTAGCTTTAACTTAGCACTCAGCGAGGTGATGCCAGCCCAAGGTTATTCACACTAAGCTGATGCGTGACGCCCACGCCACCACTGTAAATAAATTATAAACCCACAGAGAGGAGAGAGTCTGTGGTGTGATGAACCAAAAGGTCTTCAGATGAAGTGGTGACATGTCATCAGTGAATGAGTGAAGCATGTGGAGCTTCTTATTTATGGAGGTCTGTAGCATAAAGTTGGCCTTTATTTTTAACGCCACAATGAATTTACTCTACTCTGTGTTCTGTAGGTGTGTAGTAGTGTTCTAGAAACTGTGATGAAATGTGTGTAGGACACAAAAATGCCCAAGAGATTTCCTGGTAAAAGAATAAAACAAGTTCATTATAAGTGGTGGGATTTAATTATAAAAATAATCCAAATAATTAGAGACTTTGTAATTAATTCATCTAAATTAATCGCAAACTATATTTGACACAAGAAGCATCATTTAAATTAGTGCTGGGCGGTATACCAGTTTATACCGAATACTGGTGTATATTTTGATATTAATTTTTAATATATAACATATTTAATATGTATTTGATTACACGTTTATATCGCTACGCTGAGCCTTTTTCAAGCTGTGGACAGAGCTGAACATTGTTTTTCATGAAGAGTGGCTCAACTCACCTTCTATATATATGTGCTCAGAGCTGTATGCATGTTACTGATGTGATTAGCGCGAGAAATATCATCAAAAACATTCCCACTGGTAGGATTATGTCCCTGTTACCAGGATCTCACACACGTAGCTCTGTTCTTCAGTCTACCTGAAGCTGTGATGACCAGACAAGTGAACCAGTCTACGTTCCTCCGTTTAACGTACCCGTAGCCACGGCCTTTTTTTATGCCCAAATACTATATTTTAATGTCACAAATGGAGAAAAAAATATTTCATTTAATATTTGCAAACATTTATCAAACAGAGGAATGAGAATTGGAGAAAACGAAAGTTTTCAGCAAAAGAAAGTGTTAAATTTCATCCAAAAACTGCAGCTGAATATGTTTTAGACCATAATTATGGTATTTTCACTGAACTTATACAGTAAAACTTGTTGAGCAATGTCATTATTTCCCAATAAATTCAGATTTAATACTTTTTAATAACAATTAAGGCCTTGATTTTGGCACAGTTCATTAAATGACTTAATGCTTCTTAATGCACCATGAAAACCCTGAATTACCGTCTGTCTGAAAATGAAACAAACTGTTGACAGATGTTGTTTATCTCATCAGGCTTTTCTTGATGAATATGACAAACCACAACATGCTTTTGTCTCTTTTGTAACTTAGTAGATCTTAGTCATGTTTTTAAACGTGCACTGAAACTGTGCTCGGCTTCAGAGGACGAGGACCAAAGGGGGGTATTTTACGCCTTTAGCCAATAAAAAGCATCCATCAGTTAGTTTAACAATTATTTTAGTGTTTTTTTTTAAATGTGAGTCTTTTATTTTGGAGGATAGATTAAAGTTGCTGCTTTTTATCACAAAGGCCACTAAGCTCCACCCTCTACTGTTGGTAATAAAGAGATCAGTTTCTAGCTGCATAAAGTCCATATCTGTCCATCTCAGAGTCATTAGGAGGAGTTTATGAAGTTGAGAAGTATCTGATGTAGTTGTGAAGGTGACCCAGTGTTAGAGCTGCTCTCACAGAGAACATCAACATGGTTTATCTGAACCAAAGACCCAGGAGGAGCATCACTGGGATGGAAGGAGGAGAGAGTGTGGGATCAAGATTTACTTCTGAGTCCAGAGGTGGTGGTGGGAGGGCGGTGGGAGGGGGGTGGGGGGGGTAGGAGAACAAATGGAGAGTGTAGCAGATACTGAGCCAAAGATTTGGCTTCTTAATCGAGTCGGTGAGGATTAGACGACGGATTATGGTGGAATTGTGACATAGCAGCAAATTAGCCTGGTAGCTTTAATCTGGGGGGGGGGGGCAAAGAACTTGACCAGATGTACGTACGTGTGTGTGTGTGTGTGTGTGTGTGTGTGTGTGTGTGTGTGTGTGTGTGTGTGTGTGTGTCAGCCTCCTACTTCCTCCACATCATGGGTTTTAAAAGTGATGTCACTTAATTACTTAAGTATAATTTATCTCACACACACACACACACACACACACACACACACACACACACACACACACACACACACACACACACACACACACACACACACCATAGTAATCATCTCAGACCCATTTCCTCTTCCAGGTTTTCTTATTTTGTCTGAATTGATCAAAGATAATTTGTGTTGATTGAAAGTTATTTTCCTCTGTTTTTACACTTTTAAATGTCATTGTTAGTCGATCTATGTAAACACATTATTATGCATCATATTCATTTAATTACCTTTTATAAATAGGACTATTTTACACTTTTAGAGCCTGTGTTCCTCCATCTTGAAATCATGTGATTGATGATGTCACACTGCCTGTAAACATCCATAGTTTTCTATTGGAGTCAAACATTCAGCCTGATTTATAGATCATTTAACAGCTTTTAGATCATTTAGTAGGGATGTCCCGATACAACTTTTTCACCTCCGATATGATACCGATGTTGCAGCATTGCGTATCAGCTGAGACCAATATTCATAATAATCATACATATGTTTATGACTTATTTTATAGTGTGGAATGTTAGAAATGGTTTTGATCATGTGATGTCACTCAAACAGAGAACAACAGTCAACAACAGTAGGGATGAGAAACACTGAGACATTTATTATTAATGAATTAGTTACACATATTTTAACCTTCAACATAATATCTACAGTATTTTACAAGTGAATAAAATAAATAAAAAATACATTTTAAGACCCTGAAAAATAATCTAAATAAATCCAATAAAAACAAATGATACTTTTAAAATGCAAACAATTCAAGTTCACTTCAGTTATTTTTCACTGTCAGTATATGGTGGGGGCGGGGACAAAAACAACAATAATGTCACTGTCCACTGCTCAAAGTTCAGAGTTCACCTCTCTTTTTGGAGCGCTTATATCGGAGATTTTAAACGCAGTCCAATAAAATCCAATATTCATCTTTTGGCCGATATCGGATTGATATTCGATATCGGATCGGGACACCCCTACCTTTAGTAGCTTTTTCAGTCAAAATGACAACTTGTGCTGCTTGATCTAAATTTGTGGTTCTCAAACTTTTTTGGCTCTTGTTTTTTTTCTCTTACTTTTGAATCCAAGTGTTTATGTCCGACGACAACATTTTGCTCAGAATTCTATGAAAAAACATCTATATATCATAATAATGGAATGAATGAATGAGTGATAATCTCATTTTGTAAATAAGTATTTATTTCCTCCTGAATAGATTTATTTCTATAGTTTTTATAATTTTCTGTCATCTCCCTCCTGATGTGGGGCCAACACTGACCTTTGTATTTATATTTCATGTTCTAATCAACATCATTTTGTGGTTTTTGTTGTTGTTTTGTGAGTTGCTGGTAATATTCAGTGATCTGTGTCTGTGTCTGTGTGTGTGTGTGTGTGTGTGTGTCTGTGTCTGTGTCTGTGTGTGTGTCTGTGTGTGTGTGTGTGTCTGTGTCTGTGTCTGTGTGTGTGTGTGTGTCTGTGTGTGTCTGTCTGTGTCTGTGTCTGTGTGTGTGTCTGTGTGTCTGTGTGTCTGTGTGTCTGTGTGTCTGTGTGTGTGTGTGTGTGTGTGTGTGTGTGTGTGTGTGTGTCTTTGTCTGTGTGTGTCTGTGTCTGTGTGTGTGTGTGTGTGTCTGTGTCTGTGTCTGTGTGTCTGTGTGTGTCTTTGTCTGTGTGTGTCTGTGTCTGTGTCTGTGTGTCTGTGTGTGTCTTTGTCTGTGTGTGTCTGTGTCTGTGTGTGTGTGTGTGTGTGTGTCTGTGTCTGTCTGTGTGTCTGTGTCTGTGTGTGTGTGTGTGTGTGTGTGTGTGTGTCTGTGTCTGTCTGTGTGTCTGTGTCTGTGTGTGTGTGTGCGACACATTCTCCATTTGTCATACCCATTATTTACCAGTATAAACTAATTGTTCTAATATTGACACTTTAAACCATTTTTACCACTTTTTCTGTCTGTTTTTACCAACTCTGGTGACTTTGAACCATTTTAAATCTCCACTGATCCACAAACTCTTTCTCTAACAATTTTACATAACATGGCTTTATTTTTCCATCCAGTGTTTTTATCACAGCAATGACTTCTCCTGTTTCTTGTGGCGATATATCGATATTCAAGATATATTGAGTTGGCAATATGAACAATTACAATATCGCTCATAGAATAGAATGGAATAAAGTTTATTGCCATTTGTACTTGTTAAAAAAGAACTGCTACAATGGAATTCTTGTGCTTATTTTGCATCAAAATACTTATTTTTAGGAGTTGCTGCTTTCACTACTTCTCAGAAAAGCACATTTGAATGGATGGAAAGACACACTACACAACTCACTCACACGTGCTATCCTTTAGGAGAGAAAAAGCCAAAAGTAGCACATATTGATCAGCTGTTTGTTAATAAATGTGTTTGTGGAATTTTTCCTCAGCAAACTTAACCCATGATTGTCTTTCTGTTCACACTTTATTTGAATTGAAATGATTGAGAATCATGTCGTTTATCACCATTTTAAGAAAAAATATCAAGATATGAGTTTTGGTGGATATCTCCCAGATCTATTGTGGTCTGTTCATCAGTATTATGGGTAAAGTGGGAACTGGTGACGTGAGAAAAGGTTCCACGCTGTGTGGAGTGAAATGAAGGTAAAGGTGTGTCTAAAGGTGGACCTCACACTGATCAAAACATAAAATCAAAGGATACTTTGGGCTCCGTCGCTCTCTCGTTGCTGGTTTGTTTGTTGTTGGACAGTTGAGTAAAGTATCTGTTCCTCTCATGTGTAGATCATCAAACCCAAACATCTCCTATCTCAGTCTGTATGTATCCGTCCTCCTACGGGGGCTGAGAGACGGTGTTGGTCCTTGTATGAGGGACGGTCAGAGTGGTGCCTTCAATGGCTGCATTATACATGATGGTTGTTATTTTCATCACATGTCATTGTGATTCTCGCCGTGTCAGCGTGTTCACAGATTGATGCCACGGCGTCTACTTTAACCCTCAACCCATGTTTGTTCTCCCTCTGAGATGGTTTGATGGTCCCAGTGGATTCCATTAAGCCTGGTCTGGGATGTATGGGGGGGGTGGGGGGGGTGCATGCATTATTCCACACAGTGAGTCCACGCACACACACACAAACACCAACAGATGCTGAGGTGTCTCCAAACCCTGGTTTAACATGTGTACTAGGGCTGGGTGATGTGGACTAAAACTCATATTTTTTATAGATATACATCTCAATGTTTTTAATTCAAATAAAGTCTGACCAGAAAGAAACAGACATTTATTAACAAATAGCTGATTTGGTTGATCAATTAATAATACTATGTTGTCAAATAAAGTTTGGTCATAAATATTCACTGGCGGCCATATTGGATCATATTTAGAATCCCTCGGGTCCAGAACCTTAGAAATGTGTTTTAATTTTGAATTATGTGACTTTTGTTTAACGAGTAACAGAAAAACATGTTTTTTGGAGGCCGCCATTTTGAATTGTCCAATATGGCAACACCATTGAGAATTGGCTCCGCCTCCCACCAGATTTGAATTCAGTCGGTCAAAAACTGCAAGTATGCCATATTTCATGGACAATTCTTCCCTCAACAGAATAGACTAATATAAGAGACAGCACGTGTGAGTGAGTTCTTTAGTGTGGATGTTTAGATGATGGTCTGGATTACAAATCCATTTACAGTAACTTTGGTTTTCATGCTGTTCTGAAAGGTTGTGAAAGCAGCGACTCTTAAAGCGAGGATTTTAAAACAAAATAAGCTTTAATATATAGACAATATTGTAATTTAAAAAAAAAAACTAGATATATCTAGAACCTCGATATATCGCCCAGCCCTAATGTAGACCTTATTTAAATACAACAACGTTCTCTTTTTATTTTTCAAAGCAGTGGTTCACAACCTTTTTTCGGTCGTGACGAGGGTGATTGTATTTTAATTTCCGTTAAAACGAGACACTCAACGTTTTCTTGAATCTACCTTGTAACAGAAAAATACAATATAATAAATAAATAAGTTGTTATTGTCAATATAGTTAAATTATTTCACTTAAAGTCATTTCTCTCTTCATAACAAAGATGATCTAAAATCTGTGGTGACTCGACTAGATTTTTATATATATATATATATATATATATATATATATACAGTATTTATATACATATATAAAAGTATAGAATACAATTGTTTAAAATTGTGAGTAGTGTTTAAAATATATATATATATATATAATTATTTAATTAACAAGTGAAAACTGTGTTTTCTTTAACTAGATTTATATTTGAACGTGTAGAATACAGTTGTTTGATAATGTCTAGTGTTTTAATTAGAAAAATAATAATATTCTCAATAAATGACAAGAAAATAATTTTAATTAGAAGCTGTTTTAATCATTCACTAGACATTTCAGGCAACTTCATTTGAAATTTGGGTGACCACATATGGGGTCACGACCCCAAGGTTGAATAAAAACTGTATTAAAGTGTAAGTCAAACACATTTTTAATACATTTCAGATTCTCCTGCTTCAGTTTTCTACTTTTTTACCAACACTAATGATTTCCTGAGGCAGCATGTGCTCTGTTCTACCATGGTAGAACCTGGACATGCTGCGTTTCCGTCCTAGCGTGAACTGACAGGCGTGAATAAGAGCATCAATGCAGTTCCATCCTGAGTTAATACGTCTTTAAGATAGAAGAAGCTTCTGGAACCAGTTCAAAGGTAAACATTCTAAGCAAAGCCAAAAGCTTTTTCTAATCTGACCAGATTCAGTTTATTATGACTTAAAACAGTGGTTCTCAACCTTGGGGTCGCGACACACTGGGAGGGGGTCACCACCAGATGCTTTCAAGAAACTACACGTTTGCTTATTTTTCTACACTTTTTCTCCATTTACACCAAACTCACCATATTTTAACATATTTTCATCACTTTTTCTTTCCATATTTTTGCTCCTTTTAATGTATTTTTGCTACAATTCTCCTATTTCTGACACTTCTACATCATATTTTAATACATTTTCTACACATTTTTTCCACTTTCCAGACATGTTCAGCACTTATTAACCTTTCTACCACTTTTACACCTTGAAGCCCTTCAAAGTAAAGCTTCTTTTAGAAATCTCCACTGAGTAAAGTAGGAAGTGTTGTATAATGAAGGACAAACAGGACACACCAGGAACAGGACAACCAATCAATGAAGATACAACCAGTGGGAACACACACACACACACACACACACACACACACACACACACACACACACACGCACACGCACACGCACACACACACACACACACACACACACACACAAGACATTTCAAAGTAAAACACAAAACTTTTCTACAGTGTCCTCTGACTGCTCTGCATTAGATTGGTTGGTTAATTCTTTCATAGTGTGGTGTACTATGTGTGCAGAGACCATTACAACATTAGATACACAATCTTTTTCATTTAATATGTTTTGAAGGATTTTAATATAAAAAAAAAATGACATATTTTGTTATAAACTTTTAAAAGGGATTTTAATCCTTTACAGAAGCAAAAGCTGTGTAGTTAGTGTCCCACTAATGTACTCTCCACTACAAATATAGTATATGAGTATATACTGTCTACTATATACTATAGTATATACTGTCTACTGTATACTATAGTATATACTGTCTACTATATACTATAGTATATACTGTCTACTGTAGACTATAGTATATACTGTCTACTGTATACTATAGTTACTATAGTATACAGTAGACAGTATATACTATAGTATACAGTAGACAGTATACTATAGTATAGTACATACTGTCTATTATATACTATAGTATTAGGATGATCAGCGTTCCCACTGAAGTATATTTCCAAGAGTTAAAAAAATTAAAAGAGGATGTTTGATTTTTAGCTTGAAGCTGGTCCCAGGACTATTTTAGATTCAGCTCCCAATGCATCATGGGACGGTTGAGTATGACTAGTATGCATACTGTGCATACTTAAACTGTACCTGTAGTTTAACTGTATATAACAAAAACATGTGTTTAATATATTAATGATAAACAAAATATGTGCACCTTTTTTATTATTAAAAAACACATTAAAAGAACTTTTTAGAATGATTTTATGCCTTGGGTCATAAACTATGGAGCAACGCCGTTTTGGACAGGATGTGACGCACATTGGTTGATTCCTGTTAGTTGTTGCTAGGCAACAGTGTTCTGTTGGTCTACAGTTTCTAAACAATGGTTGAGTGTAAAGCCAATGGTTGCTATGACAACAACAGAAACATTTCTTTAGCTTCTCTGAGCCAAATAAGACATTAAGTTATCCAGATGTTGGCTTCATAATATCGGTACAGGATACACACTGAAAACGTTTACATTCACACCACATTGGGTGGTATGTGAGGTGGGCTAAGCTAATGGGCTAAGCTAATGAGCTAAGCTAATGGGCTAAGCTAATGGGCACCCAGATGCGGTCTGACAGAATTCCTTCACAGAAAGTGGTTGAATGCAGCTTGTAAACGTTCAGATCACTACTACGTTTCTGCTTAGAGGATACTATGGGGGGTGCCAATGGCGCTAACCACACCCCCACCACATTGTTCCCTCTTGTTTGTTTGTGACTAAATGATGGGCCGTTTCTTAATCTGTGTACTTGTGTGGACTTGTGTGCGTGTGAAACGTTATCACGCACGGCCCATGTCCCGTTCCAATTCAAAGTCCACTTTTCAGCAAGGCCGCTGTTAATCCCCGGATGAGAACTTGCTCCGCCCGTTTTATCGACCACGCATCAGAGGACAGTTATGCGTACATGATTCCTTTATTATTATTACCATTTTGAAAGTTTGTTTTTTCCTTTTTTTTCACTCATGTTAACGTGAGTAGTACGTTAGCGTGAGTAGTACGTTAGCGTGAGTAGTACGTTAGCGTGAGTAGTACATTGGTACATTACTATGAATAGTACGTTAGTATGAGTAGTACTTTAGCATGAGTAGTGCGTTAGCGTGAGTAGTACGTTAGTAAGTTAGGATGAGTAGTACATTAGCGTGAGTAGTACGTTAGCGTGAGGAATACGCTAGCGTGAGTAGTACGTTAGCGTAAGTAGTACGTTAGGATGAGTAGTACATTAGTACGTTAGGATGAGTACTACGTTAGCATGAGTAGTATGTTAGCGTGAGTAGTACGTTAGCGTGAGTATTACGTTGGGATGAGTAGTACGTTAGCGTAAGTGGTACGTTAGTACTTTAGGAGGAGTAGTACATTAGCATGAGTAGTATGTTAGCGTAAGTAGTACATTAGGATGAGTAGTACATTAGTACGTTAGGATGAGTACTACGTTAGCATGAGTAGTACGTTAGCGTGAGTATTACGTTGGGATGAGTAGTACGTTAGCGTAAGTGGTACGTTAGTACTTTAGGAGGAGTAGTACATTAGCATGAGTAGTATGTTAGCGTGAGTCGTACGTTAGTATGGGGGGGTCTAACTAATGTACTAGGACTTGTGGACTGGATCAGATCCACTGCTCCTCATCAGGCTGTTGGTTTGATATTGACGAGTCCTTGAGTTCCATCCTTCTACTGCATCCTCTGTTTGTTCGACATTCAATTTCAAAGCTGCTGATAAGGGGGGGGGGGTCTGGTTGGGGACGAGGACAGAAAAACAAGCTGGAGATAGAGGAAATGAAACTGAAAATCAGGACGAGGGAAAGATGGGACTTTTCTGTCTCACTTGCATCGCTGATTAGACAGGAAAGGCCTGTGTGTGTGTGTGTGTGTGTGTGTGTGTGCTTCCTCTTCCCCCCCCCGGACTCTCCACTTCCCGTCACTAGTCCTGCTGCTCCCAGATAAGGCCCCTCCTCTACATTCTTCTTTCCTGTCGTTCTCTCCAGTCGGTCCAGCTCTACTTCTGGCTCGTGGCGATCTCACTGTGATAAGGTTTATATTCAGGAATTAATGCATTCCTTCTGTTTTTATCACATCACGACGCAGTCGACTGGAGAACGTACGCCTCTGTCACACACACACACTGGTTAGTGAGGGGGGGGGGGGGGGGGGGGCTGGTTTTAAAGCAGATTTACAAAGTTCTCATCAGGTGCAAAGTGAGTAAAACTGACTGAAAAACAACGATAACACACACAGTGACTGATAAACACACAATGATTAAATATTGACTCCAAAAACACGCAAAAGGGCAACATCAATACAAACAATTACCAGAACACCTACAAAACACACAAAATGACTCAAATAACACAAAATAACAATACAAGAATGCACAAATTGACCAAATAATGACTCAAAAAACACACAAAAGGGCAACACTAATACACAAAATTGCCAGAACAACTAAAAATATTCACAAAATGACAACAAATATACACAAAATGACTAATAACACAAAATAATAATAAAAAAATGCATAAAATTATCAAATATATACTCCAAAACACACAAAATGGCAACGCAAATACTTAAAATAACTCAGAAAACAACAAAAATACTAAAATTATTACTAAAACACACAGAATGACAGAAAAATACACAAAAAGACAATAAGAAAATACACAACATATTTCATAAAGCACATACAGTGACAAAGAAATACACAACATCTCGACTCCTGTGTGTGTGTGTGTGTGTGTGTGTGTGTCTGTGTGTGTGTGTGTGTGTGTGTGTGTGTGTAAACCTGTTCCCTGTAACTGGAGTTGGACCCATTATATCCAGTGTCCTGGGGGAGTGATGCGGGGGGGGGGGGTCTCCTACCTGCAGTGGTGTGTGTAGGTCTGGATGGACGGTGTGTGAGAGGAGGGTAGGGAGTGTGTTACAGTGTGTAACAGTGTGTTATAGTGTGTTACAATGTGTTACAGTGTGTAACAGGGTGTTACTGTGTGTTATAGTGTGTAACAGTGTGTTTTAGTGTGTTCCAATGTGTTACTGTGTGTTATAGTGTGTTATAGTGTGTAACAGTGTTTTATAGTGTGTAACAGGGTGTTACTGTGTGTTATAGTGTGTAACAGTGTATTACAGTGTGTAACAGTGTTTTATAGTGTGTAACAGAGTGTTACTGTGTGTTATAGTGTGTAACAGTGTATTACAGTGTGTAACTGTGTTACAGGGTGTAACAGTGTGTTATAGTGTGTAACTGTGTTACAGGGTGTTACTGTGTGTTATAGTGTGTAACTGTGTAACAGGGTGTTACTGTGTGTTATAGTGTGTAACAGTGTATTACAGTGTGTAACAGTGTGTTATAGTGTGTAACTGTGTAACAGGGTGTTACTGTGTGTTATAGTGTGTAACAGTGTATTACAGTGTGTAACAGTGTGTTATAGTGTGTAACTGTGTTACAGGGTGTTACTGTGTGTTATAGTGTGTAACAGTGTATTACAGTGTGTAACTGTGTTACAGGGTGTAACAGTGTGTTATAGTGTGTAACTGTGTTACAGGGTGTTACTGTGTGTTATAGTGTGTAACTGTGTAACAGGGTGTAACTGTGTGTTATAGTGTGTAACAGTGTGTTATAGTGTGTAACAGTGTATTACAGTGTGTAACAGTGTTTTATAGTGTGTAACAGAGTGTTACTGTGTGTTATAGTGTGTAACAGTGTATTACAGTGTGTAACTGTGTTACAGGGTGTAACAGTGTGTTATAGTGTGTAACTGTGTTACAGGGTGTTACTGTGTGTTATAGTGTGTAACTGTGTAACAGGGTGTAACTGTGTGTTATAGTGTGTAACAGTGTATTACAGTGTGTAACTGTGTTTTATAGTGTGTTCCAATGTGTTACAGTGTGTAACAGGGTGTTACTGTTTGTTATAGTGTGTTATAGTGTGTAACAGTGTTTTATAGTGTGTAACAGGGTGTTACTGTGTGTTATAGTGTGTAACAGTGTATTACAGTGTGTAACAGTGTTTTATAGTGTGTAACAGGGTGTTACTGTGTGTTATAGTGTGTAACAGTGTATTACAGTGTGTAACTGTATTACAGGGTGTAACAGTGTGTTATAGTGTGTAACTGTGTAACAGGGTGTTACTGTGTGTTATAGTGTGTAACAGTGTGTTACAGTGTGTAACTGTATTACAGGGTGTAACAGTGTGTTATAGTGTGTAACTGTGTAACAGGGTGTTACTGTGTGTTATAGTGTGTAACAGTGTGTTACAGTGTGTAACAGTGTGTTATAGTGTGTAACTGTGTTACAGGGTGTTACTGTGTGTTATAGTGTGTAACTGTGTAAGAGGGTGTTACTGTGTGTTATAGTGTGTAACAGTGTGTTATAGTGTGTAACAGTGTATTACAGTGTGTAACTGTGTTACAGGGTGTTACTGTGTGTTATAGTGTGTAACAGTGTATTACAGTGTGTAACTGTGTTACAGGGTGTTACTGTGTGTTATAGTGTGTAACAGTGTATTACAGTGTGTAACAGTGTGTTATAGTGTGTAACTGTGTTGCAGGGTGTTACTGTGTGTTATAGTGTGTAACAGGGTGTTACTGTGTGTTATTGTGTGTTATAGTGTGTAACTGTGTTACAGTGTGTTACTGTGTGTTATAGTGTGTAACTGTGTAACAGGGTGTTACTGTGTGTTATAGTGTGTAACAGTGTATTACAGTGTGTAACAGTGTGTTATAGTGTGTAACTGTGTTACAGGGTGTTACTGTGTGTTATAGTGTGTAACAGTGTATTACAGTGTGTAACTGTGTTACAGGGTGTAACAGTGTGTTATAGTGTGTAACTGTGTTACAGGGTGTTACTGTGTGTTATAGTGTGTAACTGTGTAACAGGGTGTAACTGTGTGTTATAGTGTGTAACAGTGTGTTATAGTGTGTAACAGTGTATTACAGTGTGTAACAGTGTTTTATAGTGTGTAACAGAGTGTTACTGTGTGTTATAGTGTGTAACAGTGTATTACAGTGTGTAACTGTGTTACAGGGTGTAACAGTGTGTTATAGTGTGTAACTGTGTTACAGGGTGTTACTGTGTGTTATAGTGTGTAACTGTGTAACAGGGTGTAACTGTGTGTTATAGTGTGTAACAGTGTATTACAGTGTGTAACTGTGTTTTATAGTGTGTTCCAATGTGTTACAGTGTGTAACAGGGTGTTACTGTTTGTTATAGTGTGTTATAGTGTGTAACAGTGTTTTATAGTGTGTAACAGGGTGTTACTGTGTGTTATAGTGTGTAACAGTGTATTACAGTGTGTAACAGTGTTTTATAGTGTGTAACAGGGTGTTACTGTGTGTTATAGTGTGTAACAGTGTATTACAGTGTGTAACTGTATTACAGGGTGTAACAGTGTGTTATAGTGTGTAACTGTGTAACAGGGTGTTACTGTGTGTTATAGTGTGTAACAGTGTGTTACAGTGTGTAACTGTATTACAGGGTGTAACAGTGTGTTATAGTGTGTAACTGTGTAACAGGGTGTTACTGTGTGTTATAGTGTGTAACAGTGTGTTACAGTGTGTAACAGTGTGTTATAGTGTGTAACTGTGTTACAGGGTGTTACTGTGTGTTATAGTGTGTAACTGTGTAAGAGGGTGTTACTGTGTGTTATAGTGTGTAACAGTGTGTTATAGTGTGTAACAGTGTATTACAGTGTGTAACTGTGTTACAGGGTGTTACTGTGTGTTATAGTGTGTAACAGTGTATTACAGTGTGTAACTGTGTTACAGGGTGTTACTGTGTGTTATAGTGTGTAACAGTGTATTACAGTGTGTAACAGTGTGTTATAGTGTGTAACTGTGTTGCAGGGTGTTACTGTGTGTTATAGTGTGTAACAGGGTGTTACTGTGTGTTATTGTGTGTTATAGTGTGTAACTGTGTTACAGTGTGTTACTGTGTGTTATAGTGTGTAACAGTGTGTTATAGTGTGTAACAGTGTGTTACAGTATGTAACAGTGTTTTATAGTGTGTAACAGTGTGTTACAGTGTGTAACAGCGTGAGTTGTGTAACAGAGGATGATTCTACAGCTGTTGAGGGCTGGACCTGTTGGTTTGATCACTTTAAACGCATTAAACAATGACTAAACCATTGCTTCTAAACAGACTTTTCACTTTCTTTATATTTTAGCCCAAACTTTTCCCATGTTTGATAGCATTGAGTTATAAAGTGGGAGGAGCCTAAGTTGTGTCCCTTTGAGCCCTTTACATCACACAATAAATTGATTTATCTTTGTGTGCTTCAGTTCCTCCTGAAGTTTCTGCAGAAAGATAAAATAAAAGTTTTCCTCTGAGCTTCAATAACTTCCTGAGATAGAAAAAAGATTGACAACGTGATGAAAGAATGATTACTAATCATTAATACTCTTAGACGTCTCAACACAACACGTTTACAATGCACAACTATCGTATAAATGCACTGCTTATTGTTTTTGCTGATTTCATAATGTGTGACGTCTAAATGAGTATATAGTGCGTTCACATTAGATAGTATGAATAGATTGAGTATGTGAGAAATACCAGGATGTATACTATATGGGGACATGTTTTAAGTATGCACAGTGAACACACTAGTCATACTCAACTGTCCCATGATGCATTGGGAGCTGAATGTAAAATGGTCCTGGGACCAGCTTGAAGCTAAAAATCAAACATCCTCTTTTCAAAATAAAAGCATCTTTTCTTGTCTTCCATTATATACTGTTTATATATATTTTAACTTTTTTGTAAATATGGCTCTTATTTTGAAGGTAACAGGAAGTTGTCAGGAGACAAATGGATGATCTCTGAAAATGAGTGAATGAAATACTTCATAATGAGTTATGGATCTAATGAGCACATGTTGATATTCTACTTGGTCACTTTCTCACTTCTAATGTTTTCAGAACTTTCAAAATAAAGGTAGAGAATCAACAGAGATAATTAGCCTCAGTGTGAACAAGGTTTTTAACACTGTAGGTTCCAAATGCATCTTGGGAAACTTGGAAGAATACTTCAGTGGGAACGCTCACCATCTTAACCATACTATAGTATATAATAGACAGTATACGTTCTTGTCTTCCATTAAATATACTATAGTATATAGAAGACTATATATATAATAGTATATAGTAGACAGTATATACTATAGTCTATAGTAGACAGTGTATTCTATAGTATATATAGTCTACTATATACTATAGTATATACTATAATAGACAGTATATACTCATTGAGTTTGTAGTGTGTACTACGTTAGTGAGACATTTACAACACAGACAGTCTTTAAAAGTAGTTTGTTTTATTGCACAGCAGCTTCTTTATTTGGCAGAGTGGAATTCCAACAGCTTTTTTCTGTTTTCATCCAATAAACACATGTTAAAGTAAAACACATGGCTGCTTAAGCATCTATTCTGATTATGAGTCTGACTAACGCTGCTCTATGAAGTGTGTGAGCAGCAGCAGAGTCACTTACTGTATATGGATGGAATTAAACATATTGGTCTGTTTGTGACACTTTCTAGACATTAAGTCTCTGGTTTTCTGGTGAAAAGAAACCTGTGAATGTATAAATGTGTGATTTTATCCTAAAACAAACAAACATGTACTGTATGTGAGTCATCTGTGTGTGTGATGTGGAACAGGACACGGGTCAGATAGATTTATCTGTTACAGAACATTCATTTTTTCATCTCTTTTCCTCGATGAAGGAAACCAAAGGTTTTAAAGCTGAGGTATTCTGATAGTTTGGGTCCTTTAAGGTCTGTAGTTTCACTGGTTACTATTTCACACTCATTTACAGGTAAATAATGATTCCAAACGGGTTGATCCCATTATTAAACATAATAATAAATATTTCCTTCCATAAATCTAATTAAAAGAACGTGTTCCACCAAAGGCTAACAGCTAGCATCAGTGACACCTTCACTATCAGGCCTTTGTTTACAGTCAGTGACAGATGTTGGCAGCTGGATGTCAGGGTCCAGGGGGGGTGAGGGGGTGGGGTCTACATGTGTCTGTGTGACTCCCCCCCCCGTCTGCCACCTCTCCACCTCTGTCCAGATGTTCCTCACCTTCAACAGAGCCTTTGAACACTGATAGGATTATTAGTGATGAGGCTTACAGACCCCCCCGCTTCACCATCTCACCCAATCACCTGACTGCTGCAAAGATGAGACGGAGAGCTATCTTTGAGCTCCGCCCACCACCAAGCACATTGTGTAGCACGCATTGTGTGTACAACCCAAAACAACATTAAAATTACATTAGATTATGCAAAAGAGAAAGATACAAAAATTACTCCAAAAACACACAGAAATACACAAAAAATACTGAAAAGTACACAAAAAATACTGAAAAGTACACAAAAAATACTGAAAAGTACACAAAAAATACTGAAAAGTACACAAAAAGACAAGACAAAAAAGGCACAAAATGACTCACAAAAACTAAACTAAAAATTACGTAAAAATACACAAAAACAACTCCAAACAAAGTAAATAACAAAAATATACAAATCATGAAATCAACTCCAAAAACTAAACAACCCGTCTGTAAACATACCAACGTATTTATGGAGCATTTGTTTTTCAATTTCCTTACACTACTACAAATAATACATTGACTTAAACATTAACACAAATCCTGTATTATTTTTTTGACATTTGAGTCACTTTAACGATGCACAACACCACAAAATGTTTTAAATTCATCTTTAAAATGAATCTATAGTTAAATAAAGTGTGAGTTTTAAAGTTCACTGTTCTTTATTCAGACTAAAAAATAAATATTGTTCTTCACCTTTTTTGTGTTTCTAATCAGCCTTTTTCACGTTGCCATTTGTTGCCCTTTGTTGCTGTGTCTTGCTATGTGTTGCTGTGTGTTGCTGTTTGTTGCTGTGTGTTGCTGTGTGTTGCTATGTGTTGCTGTGTGTTGCGTTGTGTTGCTGTGTGTTTCTGTTTGTTGCTATGTGTTGCTGTGTGTTGCTGTTTGTTGCTATGTGTTGCTGTGTGTTGCTGTTTGTTGCTGTGTGTTGCTGTTTTTTGCTATGTGTTGCTGTGTGTTGCTGTGTGTTGCTGTGTGTTGCTGTTTGTTGCTTTGTGTTGATGTGTGTTGCTATGTGTTGCTGTGTGTTGCTGTGTGTTGCTGTGTGTTGATGTGTGTTGATGTGTGTTGCTGTGTGTTGCTATGTGTTGATGTGTGTTGCTATGTGTTGCTGTGTGTTGCTGTGTGTTGCTGTGTGTTGCTGTTTATTGCTATGTGTTGATGTGTGTTGCTATGTGTTGCTGTGTGTTGCTGTGTGTTGCTGTGTGTTGCTGTTTGTTGCTATGTGTTGCTATGTGTTGCTGTGTGTTGCTGTGTGTTGCTGTGTGTTGCTATGTGTTGCTGTGTGTTGCTGTGTGTTGCTGTTTGTTGCTATGTGTTGCTGTGTGTTGCTGTGTGTTGCTGTGTGTTGCTGTTTGTTGCTATGTGTTGCTGTGTGTTGCTGTTTGTTGCTATGTGTTGCTGTGTGTTGCTGTGTGTTGCTATGTGTTGCTGTGTGTTGCTGTGTGTTGCTGTGTGTTGCTATGTGTTGCTGTGTGTTGCTGTGTGTTGCTGTGTGTTGCTATGTGTTGCTGTGTGTTGCTGTGTGTTGCTGTGTGTTGCTGTGTGTTGCTGTGTGTTCTTTCTTTTGACCTCAGTTGATTTGAACACATTGAAAGTTTCTGTCTGTAGTAAATATTACTGTAATGATGCTTTTCTCACACTGAGGAATTCACCTCCACAGCTGTAGTACACAGATGTGTGTGTGTGTGTGTGTGTGTGTGTGTGTGTGTGTGTGTGTGTGTGTGTGTGTGTGTGTGTGTGTGTGTGTGTGTGTATAATAAAACATGAAGATGTTTACTATCATTTATTGATCACCAGTGTTTCTGCAGGTGTTTGACTTCTTCTCCTTTATTATTAATGTTTGTGTTTTCATTAGAACTCAATGAGAAGGTTTAACTGTAGCACAGATTCATACAGACAGAATAACATTAGAATAATATTACATTATAATAACATACCTTATTATTATGATATAAAAGATTAGAATTAATAAAGTAATGAAAATCATTTATTTTTAGAGTTAAAATTGTGTCTAATTGATGTTTAAAACTGGGAGACAAATATTTTCTACAACTCCACAAAACTCACCATATTTTAACCTATTTTATCACTTTTTCTTTCTATATTTTTGCTCCTTTTAATGTATTTTTGCTACAATTCTCACATTTCTGACACTTCTACATCATATTTTAATGTCTTTTCTACACATTTTTCCACTTTCCAGACATGTTCATCACTTATAAACCCTTTCTACCACTTTTACACCTAATGTCACACACACACATATATATATATATTTTTATTTTTTTATTTTTTTTCATGTCACATATGTTGAGCCATTATTGTCACTTTTAACCTCTTTTCACCAGATTTCATGATTTCTTTTGCCAGTTTAAACTAATTCATCCAATATTGACACTTTGAACCATTTTTACTGATGTTGGTAGTTTGAGATGATTTGATAAATAATATGATTTATTATATGATCTCCTTTCAGCTCGTCTTGTGATTATAAACACCTCTGCACTTTCACACGTCACTCACCTAATAGAGATGTTCATTCACAGCACTCAGGTGTGTGTGTGTGTGTGTGTGTGTGTGTGTGTGTGTGTGTGTGTGTGTGTGTGTGTGTGTGTGTGTGTGTGTAAGTGTACTATGATCATTATTATTTCTCCTGAAAAAACAATAATTACTTTATAAATACAGGTTGTTGAGCTCACTCTGGATGTATTTAGACCTGACCCCCCCATGGGTGACTCCACCTCTATGTGTAATTATGTAGCATAAATACTATTATTATCATACATTTTCCAGCCATGATGTCTTGGAGCGACACACTGTATCTCAGCATAAACTGTGACATTATCAGAATTCATGGTCTGATGCTCAGATTATTATTATTATTATTATTATTATTATTATTATTATTATTATTATTATATAGAACTCAGAGGTGATCACATGAATCTGGTTTGGGTTTCAAAACAAAAGCTCAGAACCTTCTACACGTTCCTCATGAACCTGCAAGTGAAAATATGACCCACAAGATCATCTGGTCCTTTGAAGAAAAAGCTATACTGTATATATATATATATATATATATATATATATATATATATATATACATACCACTGAGTGTCTGCAGTGGTAGAAGTTAAATGAGATTAGGACTGGGTAATATATCACGATTCATAAATGATAAATCCAGATTTCTATTTTGACATTTACAATATCTGCTATAACGATATATTTAGGACCTGATCAACAGAAGTGATGCAAAGACACTATTGTTCTCATTTTATTATTAATATTTTTAACTCTGCATAGCGGTAAGTTTATGTTTTACTCTCCGTCTGTCAGTCATTCTGTCAGTTACAATAACTTGAAAAGTTATGAACGAATTTGGATGAAATTTTCAGGAAAATGAATAAATGGGACAAGGAACAGGTGATTACATTTTGGTGATGTTCTGGCTCCCAAAATATATATAGATACAGTATATTTATATCCTATTCGTTTTCCCATCCACACTGTGGAACTTGTGATGATGTCATGGGTTCTCTCAGAGTCAACAGCTCAATGTTGACAGGTAGTCATGGTAATCCTGAGTTTACCATGTTAGCTGAGCTTGAGCAGCTTGGTGGAGGTTTGTGCTCTCTGAGTGCTTTTCTACTTATTATTATTATTATTATTATTATTATTATTATTATTATTCCAGTTACCACCTCTTTACTTGGATTTTTGCGGCTCTTCCCAGGCTGCAGTTTAGTTGCATTTAAAGGAGCATAAGGCAGGATTTTTTTATGTGCTATGGCAATTATTATATTAATCATCATATCATCAAATATGTGTTCATGTGTACAATGTGTCATGTGTTTATACACAGTGACTGCATTATATCGTTGTGCTTTTGAACAGAGACGTTGCTCCTTTGCTGAGTCATGTTAGATTAGATTACCCGCAGTACAGACAGATTGTGCTGTATTCACAGTGCCAGCAACAAACAGTCTCTGCTGAAGGTCTCATACCAAAGCTCTGATAAACAGAGCTCTGTAACAGATTCTTGTTTTATGCCTTTCACAGGGTTTAGATGCTGACTCACTTTCTTTCACCTACACACACAGATAAGCTACATCTGACCATCAAGGCCAAACTCAAAATCACACACACACGCGCACACACACACACACACACACACACACACACACACACACACGCACACACACACACACGCACACACACACACACACACACGCACACACACATACACACATTATCAAGAGTGAATTCCGATTTATTTTGGTTTTTATCTTATTTTCTGTGGTTTATGATCGTCAATGGCCCCCTGGGCCCCAAATCAAAAATTGGGCTCTGAGCGTTGATGCGTACACATCTATAGATTATAGCTACCAAATTTCAGCCCAACCCGTTCATGAATAACAGAGGAGTAATGATGTTACCTAGTGTACACAACAACAACAACAACAACAACAACAACAACAACAACAACAACAACAACAACAACAACAACAACAACAACAACAACAACAACAACAACAACAACAACAACAACAACAACAACAAAGTGAGGGGTGTTAGGAGTCTTGTAGCTCGACCTAAAAACACTGATGTTTTTCCAAACATGATCAATAATCATGATTCAAATTTTGATCGAAAATAATCGTGATGAAGATTTTGGCCATAATCGTGCAGCCCTACTCTAATATGTATATAAACAGTTCCTTTTAACACGTTTTTACACAGTTTTAATCACAGAAAAAACAGATTATTCTTCCTTCTTTCTTTATCTTCAGGTGATATTAGCATGTGTAGCAGTTTGACATCTTTAGTTTGCATCAGTGCTCAGAGACACCTCCTGTTTTATCATCAGTGTTTGTGTCAGAATAAGACGAATGGCTCTGCTTCCCTCCACTACACACACACGCACGCACGCACACACGCACACGCACGCACGCACACACGCACACACACACGCACACACATGCACGCACGCACACACACACACGCACGCACGCACACACGCACGCACACACGCACGCACGCACTCACGCACGCACGCACGCACGCACACACACACACACACACACACACACACACACAAACTGCTCCATTCAAGGGTGCTCTACATTATAGACAAACACATCATAGATCACTCCTAAAGCAGGAGAGTTAAAGCGATAATAATGAAGCACTAAAGTTAGATTAAATAAATTCATCTTAATAAGTTTTAGGTCAGAGGTGGACAACTTCTATCACCGCAGGGCCACAAAAATGTGTTTTTATATCAAAGAGGCACATGATCAACATTCATGTTAGCATTTAGAATAAAGACCAATCTGAGCATTAATACAGGAAACAACAAGAGTTTTATAGTAATGTTGTGTGTATGTTTGTTGTTGTCTTGGTCGTTATGAGGCATTTTGTGTATTTCTGAGTCCTTTAGTGTATTTTTCTTGTAAAATGTATGTTTTTTGGAGTCACATTGTGTATTTGGAGTATTTTTTGCGTATTTCTGTTGTTGTTTTGCTTGTTTTTTAGTACTGTAGGTTTGCTGAGTCATTTTTATGTGTTTTTGTTTTTGTGGACTTTTGTCATTGTTTCCTGTAACTTTGTGTACTGTGTTTTTCTTGTCTTTTACTGTATTTTCCTGCAATTTTTAGTAGAATCTTGCTATTGTTTTGTGTGTTTTTCTGTAATTTTGTACGTTCACTTTAGGGAACACATAAAATAGGACCGAGGGTGGTCCCTGGACCCCCAGCTGTCCATGTCTGCTTTAGAGGCTTTAATGAACCTGCTGTGAGAATCTATCAAGATGATTGGAAGTAGAGTGTGACAAGGGCACACCTGAGTAGCACACACACACACACACACACACACACACACACACACACACACACACACACACACACACACGTATCCAGGCTAACCAAGCAAACATTAGCATCTGCTGCTAGCTCTGAGAGAGGAAGACATTCCAAAGTGAGTGTGTGTGTGTATGTATGAGTGTGTGTCTGTGTGTGTCTGTGTGTGTGTGTGTGTGTGTGTGTGTGTGTGTGTGTGTGTGTGTGTGTGTGTGTGCGTGCATTGCACCATGAGATGACCAAATGGCGTCATTATGGACCTCGTCTGTGCCAGACAAACGTTTTTCTATCTCACACATAAAAAGACAGAAACCTTCTTCTCTCTTCCTCTCCTTTTCTCTCTAAATCTAAAGCGTATATAATCATCTCTCAGCTCAGCAGCTCTGACGTTCCCTCCAGACTCCACTTAATTCCTGCGCTACTCAAAGCTCTTTGTGATGAAAGTGGCTGGAGTTAAAGATGAAAGTTTATTTTGATGATCAACACATTTAATCAGCTGTTTTACCTCAGTGAGGGTTGGCTTAGACACACACACACACACACACACACACACACACACACACACACACACACACACACACACACACACACACACACACACACTTTTTGGTCCTGTCCAATTACCGGATTTATTCAGTGTGCTGCACTTTAACTTTTTACCAGACTAAATCACCATGGTAACTTAAGCTATATCACCATGGTAACTTAGGCTATATCACCATGGTAACTTAGGCTAAATCTAGGGAATTTACCGAATATTCAGTAACCGAATATATTTGGCCGAAAATTGCAAAAAATGCCACATTCGGCCTTCGGTGGAGTGAGTTAAAAGCAAGGCTGAATAGTAGCGTATGACGCAATGACGTGCAGTGACTCGGTGTCCAACGCACATTTCTTAGTGCCCGTTTAACTTTGCTGTGCCTGAAAAGTTCCGTCTGTGTTTCATGTAGCACAGCGGCGCTCCGTGAGAACGTGATCAGCTTTAATCATCTTCACCTGCTCAGTGTTCGATCTGTTATGTCTGACTATCTAAGAATAACTCAGTCTGTGTTGTTCTTTAGTTCTTTTTATTCCAGCCTTTTGTCTGTACCTCGTAGGAAGTGTTTTACGCCGTTACAACGCTATTAACGTTACTGAGCGTTAAATGTGGTGCGTTACATGCATTGATTAAATAAACTGATCTGAAAACATCCCTGGCTTCATACTCAGCTGTAGTGAGGAGGTGTTAAAAACAAGGTGAGAGATTATGATTGGCTAAGGCAGCCAGCACGCACGCACGCACGCACACACACACACACACACACACACACACACACACACACACACACACACACACACACACACTACAGATGTGATGAATCAGCAGAGATGGTGAGCGTGGAACAATCTGATGAAAAGTTGTTATTTTTAATGTAACAATACAAACACTATTTTATATTAATTATGGTCAAAAACAAGAACGTACATGTGAAGTGTTCATTATATCCAGGAGTGAAGACTTTGTCCACATCTGTTGTAAACAACTCATATTTAATGAAGCATCTCACAACGACACACACATCTAAAAAATATGAATTATTTGACATAGAGCGACTTTTTATTTTAACAGTAACACAAATAGTTAATTTACTTGGTAATAAATTACTTTTATTATAGAGTAATTAAATTACTAACTCAGTTACTTTTTAGATCAAGTAGTGAGTAATTATAACTAATTACTTTTTTAAAGTAACGTTCCCAACACTGGTCGTAGCTACACATTCACAGTCAGCTAGCTACCTCAAGTACAACCGTTTCCTTGGCATCTTCCGGTTTACAAAATAAAAGTCAGTTGGAGCAACGTTATTAGAATATTACATTCAAACAACATCTCATCAGTACTACAGAAGATAGGATCATTTAAATTAGGTTAATTTAAACTAAGTTGATTAAAACTTAATCAATAAACCTGATCAGATTCTGTAAACCATTGATCCCTGAGGGAATCAGGTGACATTAATGTTGTTCTCATACATTTTTATATGACATATAAATAATTAAAAAGGAGCAGTCAGAATAATCCATGTCACTATAACTAATATCTACTTTATAATTGTATCTTACTTTATTTTTGACATACATTTTTGTTTAATTATGGGTTTTATTTATTAGTTTTTATTTTGTTTACTCATTGGAGTTAAAGAGTTAAAAACTTATATATTTTTTTAAAGAATAATAAATATTTAAAAAAAACAAAACAAAACAGAATTTAAAAAATTAAATGGAAAACAAGGAATTTGGGAAAAAATAAAACGAAATTTGAGAAAAAAATAAAACAGATTTTATTGGGCCCTAGGTTTACATAATTAGTCTATTTATTGTGGCTAATATTTAATTTGTTGTGGTTTTATCCACTTTAATGCACTTTAGTTTTACATGTTTTGTCTTAATTGAAGGGCTAATAATATAAATGAAAAACTTTGTTGTGCTTTTTTTGAAAAGCAAAGGCTACTGGAATATTTAAAAAATGTCAGAATATTCAATAAACATTTGCTTTCTTTAAAAAACCAAGTCTAAAAATGTATTTTAGGCTAATTATGCACTATTAAAAAAATTGTGAAAAACTTAACCATATTCGGCCAAGTGTTTATATTTTATTCTGCTTCAGCCACAAATTTAAATTTCGGTGCATCCCTAGCTAAATCACCATGGTAACTACAGGCTAAATCACCATGGTAACTACAGGCTAAATCACCATGGTAACTACTGGCTAAATCACCATGGTAACTACAGGCTAAATCACCATGGAAACTACAGGCTAAATCACCATGGTAACTACTGGCTAAATCACCATGGTAACTACAGGCTAAATCACCATGGTAACTACTGGCTAAATCACCATGGTAACTACAGGCTAAATCACCATGGTAACTATAGGCTAAATCACCATGGTAACTACTGGCTAAATCACCATGGTAACTACTGGCTAAATCACCGTGGTAACTACAAGCTAAATCACCATGGTAACTACTGGCTAAATCACCATGGTAACTTATGTTCAATAATCATGATAATTTTGACTAAATCACCACGCCCCTTGTCACAGGAGCGCACACGTAGCCAGGCTGAAATTTCCTGGGTTAGTGAACGTGTTTATATCCTGTTTCATAGTACAGAGGATGTTTTGTTAGCTGAAGCTAACGCACACGTATCAGGATATAATGATCCAGCTTTATAGTACAGGCCCTATGTATCGTGGTTATCTGTTTGTGTTGCTGATCACTTCCTACTCAGTCTCATTCCTCCTGTTTGCCATCAGTGCCTGTCAGGCCCTACCCAGGGCAGCAGTTCATCACTATAATGGCTTCCACTGAAACACACACACGCTCACACACACTGTGATAGTGAAAACTCCTGGATGGTTTAACAGGCTCACGTCTCACTGTTATGTTTACCATGTGATGATTAGAGGCTTTGTTCTGCTCTGGTTGAAATATTTCAGGTTTCTCTGTCATAGATGATGAAGATATGAAAATATATAGTGTCAGCTGTGAAATTGTGAAAGTGCAACAGTTATGATAACTAGAATATTTGTATTTCCTGAAGAAAATGCAAATCAGTATGCAGCAATAATATTAGTATTAGCATTAGCTAGCAGTTTTGCTTGTTGTTTTGGTGCAAGTCCCCTTTTTCTGTTATTATCCCATTTTTTTCATCTAAATATGGGGCGCCGCCCTTGTGGCGAACCACAGTTCTCCCGCTCCTTTCCTCCCATGTTATACTGTATGTGATTGTCATTTCATGTTTTCTTTTGATGTGATGAAACTGGAATGAAATGTTGTCGCTCTGTAACGTGCAACGATAAATACAACTATTCATTCATTCATTCATTCATTAGGTAGCATTTGCATTAACTAGCATTAACAATAGCCTAGTGTTAGCATTAACCTAGCATTAACACTAACCTAGCATTAGCCTAGCATTAGCATTAATCTAGCATTAGCACTGACCTAGCATTAACACTTACCTAGCATTAGCATTAACCTAGCATTAGCGTTAGCCTGGTAATGGCATTAACCTAGCATTAGCATTACCCTAGCATTAACATTAGTCTACCATTAGCAATAAAGTTGGAAAAACGTTAGGTGCTGATTTCCCTTGATATATTGCCCAGCACTAGCATGTTTCTGTCACTGTAGGTGATGCTCCACCTGTGGCTGATAGTGGTTTTAGTAAAAGGACATTTATCTGATTCATTTTCATCGTTTAGCTGCTCACGATTTCATATGTTACAGAAATGAATCTAAAATCAATCTAAAATTAATCTAAAATTAATCTAAAATGAATCTAAAATGAATCTAAAATCAATCAAAAATCAATCTAAAATCAATTCCTCAGATCAAACAATCACATGAGTTTAAAACGATACATTTAAAGAATTTAATCAGAAAAGTCTTCATTTTTTGTTTGTCGACCTAAAGTAAAACTATTTCGTTGGTTTAATGCGAATACTAAATCTGTGCTTTTGTTTTAATATTCCTTAAGTTCCTGTTTGTGTAGTCACTTCCTGTTTGTGTATGATCATAGTGATGTCATTTCCTGTTTGACCCCCAGTGACTGGACTTCTTTTTAACACCACTTACTAACACAAACAGACTAATCCTGGAACTGTTCATTATCAGAGATCACAGCTTTTTCCTCTTATATCTACACACAATACGCAGGAAGTGTGTGTGTGTGTGTGTGTGTGTGTGTGTGTGTGTGTGTGTGTGTGTGTGTGTGTGTGTGTGTGTGTGTGTGTGTGTGTGTGTGTGTGTGTGTGTGTGTGCGTGCGTGCGTGCGTGCGTGCGTGCGTGCGTGCGTGCGTGCGTGCGTGCGTGCGTGCGTGCGTGCGTGTCCTGCTCGGTGTCATAACCATATTTAGTGTGTACACTAGTAGTAAAAACTGAGCTGTTACTCACTTTAAGGAATTATTATGATTTCATCACTATGTTAGTGCAGGGGTTTTCAACCTTGGGATCAGGACCCCATTTGGTATCTCAAGACACTGAGAGGGTGTTGCCAGATGCCTTCAAGAAACAGAATATTTTTGTAACAATTACATTACACCAAAATCACCATATTTTAACGTATTTAAATCACTTTTTCTACATACTACATTACGCTCATTTCTGACACTTTTACATCACATTTCAATTCCTTTTCTACACATTTTTTTCACTTTCCATGTTCATCACTTATAAACCATTTCTACCACTTTTACACCTAATGTCACATATATTGACCCATTATTGTCACTTTTAACCTCTTTTCACCAGATTTATGATTATATTTTGCCAATTTAACCACATTCACCATTTATCATGCCCATTATTTATCAGTTTAAATTAATTGTTCAAATATTAACACTTTTTCTGTCGGTTTTTATCCACTCTAATTTACAACTTTAAACAAATTTCTGTGGTTTTTAAAATCCCATTTCACAAGCTTTTCCACCATTTTTTGGAGGGTCCCTGCTCTCTGTGACCTTTATTTTGGAGGGTCCCTGCTCTCTGTGACCTTTATTTTGGAGGGTCCCTGCTCTCTGGGACCTTTATTTTGGAGGGTCCCTGCTCTCTGGGACCTTTATTTTGGAGGGTCCCTGCTCTCAATGACCTTTATTTTGGAGGGTCCCTGCTCTCTGGGACCTTTATTTTGGAGGGTCCCTGCTCTCTGGGACCTTTATTTTGGAGGGTCCCTGCTCTCTGGGACCTTTATTTTGGAGGGTCCCTGCTCTCTGGGACCTTTATTTTGGAGGGTCCCCGCTCTCTGGGACCTTTATTTTGGAGGGTCCCTGCTCTCTGGGACCTTTATTTTGGAGGTTGCTATATGCCTGAACAGGTTGAGAACCACTGGTTTGTGGAGCAGATGCTTTGTTGTAATGTAGGATGGTTCTCCTCTCTGTGTAGGAACTTAATTTACATTTATATTGGTGTTTGATTCATTACACTTACTTTAATAACTGTGTGTGTGCGTGTGTGTGTGTGTGCGTGTGTGTGTGTGTGTGTGTGTGTGTGTGTGCATTAAAGTGAGAGGATAACCAGATATCTTCAACAGCTCAGATGCTTTAAGTGTTGATGTTATTTATTGTCTTCAGTCTGTTTATCACAAAGTCAGTTTATATTTCTAAATGAACACACACACACACACACACACACACCTCTGGCCTCTCATTATTCCTACTCACACTATTAAGCAGCTTCTTCCACCTTCTCATTAATAAACTGTAGTTTAACGTCTTTGTGACACTTTATTTTCCCAGTTACACTTCAGTCCTTTAATTATCCTGTAAAACACAAAGTCACACAGATATGATGAAGAATGTCCCACTAATGTACCATCCACTACAAACTCAATGAGTATATACTATAGCATGGATAGGATGGTGAGCGTTCAAACTAAAGTATACTTCCATTTTTCCCAAGATGCATCTGGAACCTCCAGTGTTAAAATCCTTGTTCACACTGAGGTTAAATATCTCTGTTGATTCTCCACTTTTACTTTGAAAGTTCTGAAAACATTTGAAGTGAGAAAGTGACCAAGTAGAACAGTTGAAGGCAACTGGTGGCCCGAGGGCTACATTTGGCCCAATCTTCACTGGATGCGGCTCCGCTGCGTTACGTCACCAGAGCTGATAGGTTTCCACTATGTGTTCATTTCCACCAGGTCCACTGTGTGTGTGTGTGTGTCTGCTCCTTCACAGATGTGGTATCCAGTGTCCTCCACCAGATATACACAGGACTTCTATTTCTGGTGGAGCACGACACATCAATCAGCACAGAGCAAATTAAGCTAAACAGGAAATTACTTTTCAAAATAAAACACTTCAGATTATATTTCAAGTAAATACATCACCAAAACGTCATAATGTGTAAAAACAAATTCACATTCACTATATTGATTCCTCTCATACTGTAACTCACTGTAAACTGCAGCAACTTTGATTTAGTTCATGTTTTACTGGTTTTACAGTTTTATCTCTTCTCTGTTGATAAAAATGTGTTTATGACAAATCCAGAGTCCAACCTTCTTGTTCTCCTTCGTTAGGAACACTGAGCTGTTTATTGTTGTGTTTAGAACACAGACATTTAACTGCGTTCTGGCGCGATTATATAAATATCATGAGAACTGCTCTGTCTCGTGACGTCACAGTTGTTCAACCGGAGCGCTCTGTGACGCACTCAAAACACAACCTGTGTGAATGCTCTGATTGGTTATTATTCTGAATGCTGACATTAATGTGCATTATGTGGTATAATGCATAATCTCCTTTAATATAATTTTTGTCACATATATTAGAAATAATCTTGGTGTTTAAGCATCACTTTCATTCTCATTAGGTGTAGATTTTTTTAACACTTTTGTGGTCTAAAATTGTCACATTAGCATATTTAAATATATTTCCATGTTGCTTTGTTGAGTCAGTGCTAAATCATCCATCAAACTAACACAATATTTTTGTGGCCCCCGCTGTGATAAAAGTGGGGCCACATGCTACTCATACTACTTAGCATGAGTAGTGCTTTAGCATGAGTAGTACGTTATCATGAGTAGTACGTTAGTATGAGTAGTACGTTATCATGAGTAGTACGTTAGCATGAGTAGTATGTTAGTATGAGTTGTACGTTAGCATGAGTAGTACGTTATCATGAGTAGTACGTTAGGATGAGTAGTATGTTAGTATGAGTTGTACGTTAGCATGAGTAGTACGTTATCATGAGTTAGTATGTGTAGTACGTTAGGATGAGTATTACGTTATCATGAGTATTACGTTATCATGAGTAGTACGTTAGTATGAGTAGTACGTTAGTATGAGTAGTACGTTTGCATGAATAGTACATTAGGATGAGTAGTACGTTAGGATGAGTAGTACTTTAGTATGAGTAGTACATTAGCATAAGTAGTATGTTAGCATGAATAGTATTTTAGTATGAGTAATACGTTAGCATGAATAGTACGTTATCATGAGTAATACGTTAGGATGAATAGTACGTTAGTATGAATAGTACGTTAGTATGAATAGTACGTTAGTATTAATAGTACGTTAGTATTAATAGTACGTTAGTATGAATAGTACGTTAGTATTAATAGTACGTTAGTATGAATAGTACGTTAGTATGAATAGTACGTTAGTATTAATAGTACGTTAGTATTAATAGTACGTTAGTATGAATAGTACGTTAGTATTAATAGTACGTTAGTATGAATAGTACGTTAGCATGAATAGTACGTTAGTATTAATAGTACATTAGTATGAATAGTACGTTGGTATTAATAGTACGTTAGTATTAATAGTACGTTAGTATTAATAGTACGTTAGTATTAGTAGTACGTTAGTATTAGTAGTACGTTAGTATTAATAGTACGTTAGCCTGAATAGTACGTTAGTATTAATAGTACGTTAGTATTAGTAGTACGTTAGTATTAATAGTACGTTAGTATTAGTAGTACGTTAGTATTAATAGTACGTTAGTATTAGTAGTACGTTAGTATTAGTAGTACGTTAGTATTAGTAGTACGTTAGTATTAATAGTACGTTAGTATTAGTAGTACGTTAGTATTAGTAGTACGTTAGTATTAATAGTACGTTAGTATTAGTAGTACGTTAGTATTAATAGTACGTTAGTATTAGTAGTACGTTAGTATTAATAGTACGTTAGTATTAATAGTACGTTAGTATTAGTAGTACGTTAGTATTAGTAGTACGTTAGTATTAATAGTACGTTAGTATTAGTAGTACGTTAGTATTAGTAGTACGTTAGTATTAATAGTACGTTAGTATTAGTAGTACGTTAGTATTAGTAGTACGTTAGTATTAATAGTACGTTAGCATTAGTAGTACGTTAGTATTAGTAGTACGTTAGTATTAGTAGTACGTTAGCATTAGTAGTACGTTAGTATTAATAGTACGTTAGCATTAGTAGTACGTTAGTATTAGTAGTACGTTAGTATTAATAGTACGTTAGCATTAGTAGTACGTTAGTATTAGTAGTACGTTAGTATTAATAGTACGTTAGCATTAGTAGTACGTTAGTATTAGTAGTACGTTAGTATTAATAGTACGTTAGTATTAGTAGTACGTTAGTATTAGTAGTACGTTAGTATTAATAGTACGTTAGTATTAGTAGTACGTTAGTATTAGTAGTACGTTAGTATTAATAGTACGTTAGTATTAGTAGTACGTTAGTATTAGTAGTACGTTAGTATTAATAGTACGTTAGTATTAGTAGTACGTTAGTATTAATAGTACGTTAGTATTAGTAGTACGTTAGTATTAGTAGTACGTTAGTATTAGTAGTACGTTAGTATTAATAGTACGTTAGTATTAGTAGTACGTTAGTATTAATAGTACGTTAGTATTAATAGTACGTTAGTATTAGTAGTACGTTAGTATTAGTAGTACGTTAGTATTAATAGTACGTTAGTATGGTATTTAAAACATTTACGACTGTTTTCTGATGGAAGCTTTAAAAACGTTCTATTGTTTCTGAGTTTTTTTCTGCTCTTTTCCATCATCTATAATTCATGCAGCTTTTATTCTTTCTCTGTGTTTAAAATGTGCTGATAATTTTGACTAAAAGGTTCTTCAACAAATGCTGGTTTATTTTAAAGGTTTATTTTACTTTCACATTAATCAGATATGGATTATTCCTGTGATTGGTTTGATCAGATTATTTTATCTGATTATTACTACATACAGCATGTCTACATATCTAATGTTAAATTTAAATTATTTCACTAAATGCAGCTGTTTTTCACATTTATCATCTTGTTTTTATCATTCAATATAAATATAGATATTTTTTGGGATTTTTTTCACAGATTAAATATTCTTGTACTTTTTGTTACTTTTTTTAGATTGTTTTACTTTCATTTAATCTCATTTATATCACATACATTAAAGATTATATTGGTGTTTAAGCATCAATTTGCTTCTCATTAGTTGAACTTTTATCTACATTTAATGTTAAATGTTTATATTTTTCAAATCATTCAGCTGTTTTTCATTCACATTTAGAATTTTAATTGCTTTTGTCATGTAATATACATTTTTATATCATTGTCTTTTGTTTTGTTTTTTATTTATTTATTTTTGCTTTGTACATTCTGTTGTAATCTCCTTTAATATAATTTTTGTCACATATATTAGAAATAATCTTGGTGTTTAAGCATCGCTTTCATTCTCATTAGGTGTAGATTTTTTTTTTAACACTTTTGTGGTTTAAAATTGTCACATTAGCATATTTAAATATATTACCATGTTGCTTTGTTGAGTCTGTGCTAAATGTAAGTCATTAAATATTAACACACACTGCACACCAAGTGTTACACAGTAGAGCAGAAAGTGTTAGATAATACATAATTTAGTGATGGCTATAAAACTGTGTGTGTGTGTGTGTGTGTGTGTGTGTGTGTGTGTGTGTGTGTGTGTGAGTTCATTAGACAACATATAAACCTTTGTTTTATCATCAGTATCAGGTTTCGTGTTATGTGTATGGTCAGTAAACACCAGAAAAGTGACTCAGCAATTCAGTGAAAACACAAACAGACGCTCAGCGATGTGGGAACACACACACACACACACACACACACACACACACACACACACACACACACACACACACACACACACACACACTCTTAGTATGTCAGTGTGATTAAACTGCATCTGTTCTAACCAATCATTGGTTAAATGTATGTGTGTTAGGGTTGGGTAATATGGACCAAAACTCAATATATTATATCTCAACATGACTATATATGATATACATCTGGTTATTTTTAACTCCATATTGATCAGCTGTTTGTTATTAACAAACAGCTGATCAATATGTGACACTGTTATAGAGGAAGTTTACTATTATTTATCTTAAAGATGTAAATCATTGTTTTTATCACTAATAAAATGGTTCAAAGTGACCAAAAATGGTAGAAAAGGTGGTGAAATGGGATTTTAAAAACCACAGAAATTGGTTCAAAGTCAAACTATTTAGAATATATTCTTAGTTTCTTAAAGCCATTTGGCGACTCCCTCCAAGTGTCTCACGACCCCAAATGGGGTCCTGACCTCATGGTTGAGAACCACTGCTTTAAAATAGTGATGGAATATTAATAATCTCTAAAACTGAGCAACATGTCAGTGTTTATAGCAAACATTTTCACCTGAGAGAGAAGAAGCTACGAGAAACGCTAAATATATCTGTCACTATGTACGTCCACTTATAATAGTAATTAAAGTATTTAAAGCACCAACAATATCTAATCAATAAGTGACAGATATCAGTCTCTGCAGGAGCTTCAATTTATTTTATTTTGTGACCAATTTTTATTTAATTTGGGGAAATTTTGAGAAATAATTTGAAGTAAATTATAGGATTTTGTAGAAATTGAAAGTACTTAAAACAATTATAAGTTAAAAATGACCTCCATCATGTGATATAGGCGTGGGAAAACTGATCAGTTTCATTGAATCTGTGTATTTGGAGGTGCTGACATCATCTACAACTGAATTAGTTTGTGATTTACACAATGAGTCATGTTTTACTTTCACCTGCGGGCCGAATTGGGAGCTTTAAAGGGCCAGATTTGGCCCCTGGGCCTTGATTTTGACACATGATATCTGATGGTAATTACAGGAAAGCCTCAGACGAAGCCTGATTATCACCAAAGGCCTGAGAATAAACGGCAAAAACAGCTTTAAATGCATCTGTGAAATGAAAGACGTGGGTGTGGTTTTGATCCTCTTCCTTTAAGTGTGTTATCAGAACGTTAAGGGAAGCTTTTCATTGGTTGAAGGGCTTTAAACACACGAAACGTGACGGGAGGACACAGGAAGGAAAACATGAGGCGGTGAAACAACGTCCCTGGAGGACGAGGCTCAGGAGGAGGTAGGGTCTCAGGAGGTTGGGTGGAGATGTGACGCTATGTAGACAAACTATTAGAGAGACGCTTATCATCATGTGTTCACATCCCAGTTTGGACCAGTGGGTCCTTTCATTACAGAGATAGAAGAGAGGAGATCAACAGATAGACAGTAATTGTAGCCATGTGAGCATGTTAGCATGTTAGCAACAACGTTAGCGTTGGAAAAACACGAGGAGGAGAACGGAGCAGGAAGGACTTATTTATGTTCTATACATACACACAAACACTCAGGTCTAAGATATATACACATCTCTATTTTAGCAATATAGAAAATTACAATATCTCCTATATCACGTGTCAAACTCATGGCCCGGGGGCCAAATCTGGCCCTTTGGAGCACCCATTTTGGCCCACAGGAGAAAGTAAAAATGACAGAGAAAAAATGAATCATTTTGTAAATAAAACTCATCAATATTTGCAGGTGTTTATATCACATGATTGCAGTCATTTTTAATGTTAAATTGTTGAAAAAACAAAATTCTTACAAAATCCGTCAATTTTTCTCAAATTATTCTATAATATTTTCATTAATTAAATAGAATTTTTTTTTACAAAATCTAGTAAATTTAAAGTGTAAATCCTGTTAGGACTGATATCTGTCACTTATTGTTTGGATATTAATAGTTTCATATTTAGTATTTTATGTGTACGTAGAAGTTTAAACTACAATAATGTTGAAATTACAAGTTTTCTAACATATAATCTGTGGATGAAACTACTCCATATTTGGCCCTTGAACTAAAATGAGTTTAACACCCCTGGTCTGTTGATATATTTTTATTTTATATTAAAAAATGATATTAAGACTTGATTCTTTCTCTTCTTAACAGAACATGTAAATCACAGTTAGATGATCACTGAGTTCATCCTTTATCTACAGAGCTCACTCACACGTGCTGTCCCTCGGAGCAGCGGTTCTCAACATTGGGGTCAGAACCCCATTTGGGGTCATGAGACACTGAGAGGGAGTCACCAGATGCCTTTAAGAAACTAAAAATATATATTTTTTTATAATTTGAGCTCATTTTTGCTTATTTTTGGAACTCCTCCAAACTCACCATATTTTAACCAATTTTCATCACTTTTTCTTGCCATATTTTTGCTCCTTTTAATGTATTTTTGCTACATTTCTGACACTTCTACATCACATATCAATATGTTCAGCACTTATAAACCCACTTTTAACGTCTTTTCACCATATTTATGATATTTATTTTTGCCAATTTAACCACATTCACCATTTGTCATGACCATTATTTACCAGTTTATACTAATTGTTCCAATATTAACACTTTGAAACATTTTTACCACTTTTTCTGTCTGTTTTTATCCTGTTGTTTGGGAACCACTGATGTAAGGCTTTCCTGTAATTACGGTTTTGTTTTCATCAGATATGCTTTAATCAACAGAAGAGTTATGATAAGAGCGTGCCCCCCCCCCCCCCCCCCCCCCCACGTGTCCCTCCATATATTTACTCTGATACATACACACTAGTCTGAGTTTAACCCTATACCCTGAAGAGATGAAGCATGTTCTCTACAGTGTTCCCGTCCTCTGTGACCTCCATTAGAACCCCCTCCACACACACACACACACACACACACACGCACACACACACACACACACACACACACACACACACACACACACACACACACACACACACACACACACACACACACACACACACACACACACACACAGATGATCCAGAGCGTGGTCACTGCTTGTTCTAATAGAAATGTCTCCTCTGAGCTCCAGTGCATCAGACCTCATTACTTCCTTCACTGAACTTTTCTTTCCCACCATCGCTCACTGTAGGACACTTTAAGCTGATTGTCATGTGCAGAGGTTTGTAGAACATTATTAAAGCTTTACTCACCAAATTATTAAGATGTTCTCAACGCGATGCTTCCTCTAATTATTACTCCTTCCTTTTCTTTCATTCATCTTTTCCCTCGGGGGGGGGGGAATGTCTCGTTGCATGAACATATGCTTTATTATGACTATTTTCATTGTTCCATAACTGCATGTGTAATAAAAAGTCTGACGTGTATTAATTTATAGTATAAAAGTTACTCTTTATTGGGCATAAAACTATTTTTATTTATGTGACTTCTTTATTTTTATTTTGGACCCAAACTTTGGATTATTTCACCACTGATGAATATTTTATTTATTTATATGAGGTTATTGTAGCTTAGCTTTGTGTCTGATAATCATTTGTTTATTAGTTTTTCTTTAGTAACGTAAAAACAAAAACAATCAGAAAAACATTTATTTTTGAAAACATAATAGAAATGAAAAGTGAATGAATTGATTGTAATGAACACATGATGTATGTGATCCAGGGTTTGGATCAATTATTACTGTAATTGTGTTCATTGATAATTAATGACAATTATGGCCTAAATATAATTGTAATTGTAATTTTAAAAACTTGTTGTTGTAATCATAATGAAATTGTAATTGAGTTTAGATAATTGACTTTATAATTGTAATTTCCATGAAAATGCATGAAAAAAAACATTTAATATTATTCATGCACAGGGTTCATTCTAGCGCCCCCCCATCACCATGACGTCATGCCCTCAATAAGGGGCGTGACCCCCAGTTTAAGAACCACTTTAATCTCCTCAGATTATCAGACTGGTTATTTTAACTTTTTATGAAGTTTTGATTAAACACTTACAGTGGAAATATGAAACACATTTACATCATTAACTAATCAACTTATTGATGAATCAACACGTTCTTATTGTCCCGTAGTAGACGTGGTGCTGTATTATTAAATCATGGCGATTCGTTCTTTTTTAAGGACTAAAAAATCTGTTTGGATTTAAATAAATTCATAACGAGGTCAGAATTATAGAATTATAATAGAACTCTGAAGTTCATCAGCAGTTTAACGTTAAGCACTTTTTAAATCTCATGAAATGGAGAGCAAATATAAAATATGATTTTATCAATTATTCATCAATAACCCTAACTATGTTCCTCCTACTGCTGCACATTTAAATAATAATATAATAATATAATGTCAGATACAATGTAACCCTACATGGAAATGTTGCCTCCTGTTGAGGAATAATATATAATAATAATAATAATAATAATAATAATAATAATAATAATAATGCTGAGTAAGCACACAATGAAACCACTTATTTAGAAGTATCACTTTTTTGCTCCTTTTAATGTATTTTTGCTACATTTCTGACACTTTTACATCACATATCAATATGTTCAGCACTTATAAACCCTTTCTACCACTTTTCCAATAATGTCACATATGTTGACCTATTATTGTCACTTTTAACCTCTTTTCACCAGATTTCATGATTTTTTTTTGCCAATTTAACCACATTCACCGTTTATCATGTCCATTATTTACCAGTTTAAACTAATTGTTCCAATATTTGAACCTTTTTTACCACTTTTTCTGTCTGTTTTTATCCTGTTGTTTGGGAACCACTGATGTAAAGCTTTCCTGTAATTACAGTTTTGTTTTCATCAGATATGAACAGAAGAGTTATGATAAGAGCGTGCCCCCCCCCCCCCCCCCCCCCCCCACCCACGTGTCCCTCCATATATTTACTTTGATACATACACACTAGTCTGAGTTTTATTTAATTCATTAGCATTTTTTTCCTCCTTCCTCTCGCTTTCCTTCCTTCCTTCCTTCCTTCCTTCCTTCCTTCCTTCCTTCCTTCCTTCCTTCCTTCCTTCCTTCCTTCCTTCCTTCCTTCCTTCCTTCCTCTTCCAGTTTAAATCCATAATTCAGCTTCTGCTCAGTGACTCACTGCGTTTATGTTTAAGCTTCTTTCTGTCATCTGAACACATCCACTGATCCTTCATCCATCCTTCATCCATCCTTCATCCATCCATCAGTCAAACAGGCCTTCCTCTCACTGCTCAGACTCTTCCTTCCTCCACTTCCCCCAGTGTAACACTAATAATACCTTTATTCCACTGAGTCCATCCTACACACTGTCCCTGTCATTAATCCCTGTTGTTCCCACGCTGACACAGAAACTGATACAGTAGCGCTGCAGACCTTTGGACATGAAGCAGTTTCACGTTTCACTCCAACAATGAAAACAACAGCATTAGGAATGAAGTCAAGATGATGTTAGTTCATCTAAAATAAGAATAACATGCAGTGGAACTCATGTTATTCTTCTTATGTTTAAATCCTTGTTTTAATCAAAAAAGAAAATGTGTTTAAAGTGACAAAAAGGAAAATGGTTAATTTACAATTTAGAGTGGGAAAAAACACAACAATTAGTTTAAACTGGTAAATAATGGGCATGGCAAATAGTGAATGTGTTTAAAATGGCAAAAATAATCATGAAATGATGAAAAGAGGTTAAAAGTGACAATAATGGGTCAATATATGTGACATTAGGTGTAAAAGTGGTAGAAATGGTTTATAAGCTGCTGCAGAAAAGACATTAAAATATGATGTAGAAGTGTCAGAAATGAGAGAAATGTAGCAAAAATACATTAAAAAGGAGCAAAAATATGGCAAAAAAAAGTGATGAAAATAGATTAAAATATGATGAGTTTGGTGGAGTTGTAGAAAAAATGAAAAAAATCAGCAAAAATTGGCTCAATTTGTTCATAAAATATTCTTAGTTTATTTAAAGCATCAGGCGACCCCCTACCAGTGTCTCACGACCCCAAGGTTGAGAACCATGCTCTATTAATCCTGGGATAAAGCCTGCTACATTAAGATGATGCTATGACCCACATAATAATAAACGTTCCTGGATAACAGTGGATATTATTCAGATGAATAAATAAATGTGGTTATCACAGATTCATAGAACAATGGATCATCATTTTACTGACTTTATGGATGGACCCCAAAAATCTCTCCTTTATTCCCCCTTATAGATGGTCCTGTCTCCACATGACTGTTCTTCAATGTTCATGTCTGTGTTCAACCACCTTCAGCTACAGTGGGGGTCCCTGCTCTATGGGACCTTTATTTTGGAGGGTCCCTGCTCTATGGAACCTTTATTTTGGAGGGTCCCTGCTCTATGGGACCTTTATTTTGGAGGGTTCCTGCTCTATGGAACCTTTATTTTGGAGGGTCCCTGCTCTATGGAACCTTTATTTTGGAGGGTCCCTGCTCTATGGGACCTTTATTTTGGAGGGTTCCTGCTCTATGGAACCTTTATTTTGGAGGGTCCCTGCTCTATGGAACCTTTATTTTGGAGGGTCCCTGCTCTATGGGACCTTTATTTTGGAGGGTTCCCGCTCTATGGAACCTTTATTTTGGAGAGTCCCCGCTCTCTGGGACCTTTATTTTTGGAGGGTCCCCGCTCTCTGGGACCTTTATTTTGGAGGGTCCCCGCTCTCTGGGACCTTTATTTTGGAGGGTCCCCGCTCTCTGGGACCTTTATTTTGGAAGGTCCCCACTCTCTGGGACCTTTATTTTGGAGGGTCCCTGCTCTCTGAGACCTTTATTTTGGAGGGTCCCCACTCTCTGGGACCTTTATTTTGGAGGGTCTCTGCTCTCTGAGACCTTTATTTTGGAGGGCCTAATAAAGGTTGAGAACCACTGCAGTAGAGAATGACAGATTGTGCTCGTTTAAATGATAGAAAGGTCGTTTTATTTAATGCAGTGAAAATCCACTCCAGAGTGAGAGGAAACCCACTGCTGTCCCTGAACGACTCACAGACTGAAAACAAAGTAAAGAGTGTTTGATGGTGCAATCAAAGACAGAACGTTGAGAAACATCCCCTCTATGAGGAGCTTTAGGAGGATAAAGTGTGTTTCTTTAGTGACGTGTTCTACCTGAACCTCTCACAGCTCTACATTATGCAGTCAAAGCACAATGAAAATATGTCACATCAGTCAGAGCTTCACCTACTGGACACATACCGTACCATGTGATTACATTACATTGTTGATGATATTCATGCTGGCGTTGAACAAACTGGAAGCTCCAGGACATCTGGGACTGAACATCTGGACTTTGGTTGGAGCTATGGATCAAAACTGAAGATACTCAAGTAGTTCTGTGAGATATGGACAAAATGTAACTGATAACAATATATAGCTTGATATAGTATTTCCTCCCCTTAAATTACATGAAATGAATGGAAATTTTAAGGGCTCAGTGATAGAGTGGGTCATCCCATAACCGAAGGGTTGGGGGTTCAAATCCTGTTCTAGCCACGTTTACATGGGAGCTTTAATTCCTTCCTAAACACTTTATTCCAAATGCAAATGTAATTCTGAATTAAAATAAATTTGAATTAGGTAAGTGATTTATTCCGATTTTAATTCAGAATTAATTCCGCTTTCAGTTATTATTATTATTATTATTATTATTATTATTATTATTGATATTGTTATTGTTATTGTTATTATTATTATTATTATTATTATTATTATTATTATTATTATTGTTATTGTTATTGTTGTTATTATTATTATTATTATTATTATTATTATTATTATTATTATTATTATTATTATTATATACTCAAAGTTGCTTTACAATGAAGGGAGCAGTGTTGGGGTTTGGTGCCTTGCTCAAGGGCACCTCGGCAGTGCTCGAGAAGTGCCCTGGAAGTTAATTCCGGTTGTTCTGAGCATGCTCGACTTGCCGCGATGACGCGCTGGTGACAACATAATCCAAGATGGCCGCCTGAACTAGAGCCAAGATTATTTATTTAATAAGAGCCTTAAAAGATATGGATATGATGTAAAGCGTGGACAGGTTTAAACATGCAGACATTCACACAAGCACACGGACCTATTACATACACGCACGCACACACACACACACACACACGCACACACACACACACACACGCACGCACGCACGCACGCGCGCGCACGCACGCACGCACACACACACACACACACACACACACACACACATAAACACACACACACACACAAACGCATGCACACACACACGCGCACACACGCAAACACACACGCACACACAAACACGCGCACACACACACACACAAACACACACACGCAGAAACACACACACACACACGCACACACACCAACACATGCACGCACACACACACACACGCACAAGCACACACGCACAAGCACACACGCGCACACACACACGCACATGCACACGCCTCCTTCTCCTGCTCAGCTGACCAAAGTGAAACCGTGTGTTATTGTTGAGCTGCTGCTTCATAACTACAATTAAAATAAAAGTTCTCATGTGGTCGTCTCAGTTACAGCCGACAATAAAAGGTTGTTATGTGTTTTCTCCGATAGCTGTGACACGTCACGTTCTCCTGTCCAATCAGAGCCTTCCCAACCCCCAGACCTAAAGCAGATGTTTTCCATGTAAACACAAAGCAGAACACTTTATTTCAGAATAATTCATATCAGAATAATTCATTTATAATTAGAAAACGTCCTGTAACTGTGGCCATTGTTGTTGTGTCTTTGGGCAAATGAGTGTAAAGAAAATAAGAACAACATGCACACTAGTCTGTAAACAATAATAATAAATAATAACAGTCAAACTGTAAACATAACCCTTAAACACTTAAGTAACATAAAACAAGGGACCTAATTAGAATTAAATTAGTTTAGTTTAAATTAACAGTGTAGCTGCTTTTAAAATATGCAATACATCAAAATAGGAGTAAAAATATACATTAGTTGTTGTTACCTTTTCAAAATAATTGTAATGAAAATGTTAACTTGTGAATTTCTGAGCCATGGTAACTGTTAAATATGAAGTGAAGTAGGATGTAGTCTTTATATTAATGGTGACCATGGGAACAATATAGTTACTGATGTGACATTATTATTTAGATTTAGATTGATCAGCTTTAGATGATCAATCTAAAGCTGATCATTGGATCAGTCGCGTGTCACTTCCTGTCAGGATTCTTCTTTGTGGTTTAGTCGTTGAAGGCTTTGATTATTGGACTCTTTCGTTGAATTGCATCACTTCCTGTTCCTGTGAGAGCGAAATCAGTGACACTGATGTTTGTTCTGTGTGAAACGACGGCTGTAATGAAGTGACACACACACACACACACACACACACACACATCAATAATTCAGCAGTCAGCATGGATCACTGCTGACCTTTCACCTTTAATGGAACTAAAATAATAAAATAATAAAGAGGTGATGAGGAGAGTGAAGATGTTTAACACATTTTTCTGCACATGACAAAGTGTGAAGAGACATTTCTGTCCTCTAATAAAACAAAGGACGAGCAGCGTTTAAACACACACACACACACACACACACACACACACACACACACACACACACACACACACACACACACACACACACACACACACACAGTAACACATTTAATGTGACACAATTATGTACTGTACACTGTAAATATCATAAACTAATTAAAGTATTTAAATGTTAAATGTAAGCTATGTTCCATGTTCTTTATTTCTGAGCAGCTCTTTGCTGCCCCCCTATGGCTGTAAAAACAAACTACACATTACAGGTGTATTGTGGGTAGTGTAGTTTATCTAAAACAGTTTGACATATTTGTCTTTAGTGAGATTTAAGTGATTTGGTGGTGTTGGCTGTGTAAAATGTATATTTTAAAACATGTCAGATATATAATTTGAAGCTTTTATTAAAACATCAAAGGCTTTTATTGTTGAAGTGATCTTGTGCCTAATGTACATGAATTTATGAACTCTGCTGTTATTCTTTCTTTGTTTTAAGACATAATGACAGTAAAGTCTGATCAGACGTTTTCTTTCTTTATCTCTAATGCAGGAGTGTTTGCTCAGATCCAGATGCCTCAGACCAGTATGGATGTGATCAAAGGTCAGATGGTGGTCCTAATGGCCTCCTACAGCTCAGACACAGGCACTGACCTCTCTACCAACACCATCATATGGAACTTTGTCACCAACAGCACACAGCTGGTGAGATCACATGAGCGTTAACCTTCTCCTCCTCTTATTTTGCTGATGTTGTACAGGTGGTGTTTAATCAAACCCAGCTCAGGGTTTAGTCCAGCTTTAATCTGAGAGTCCGGCTCCGTTAAGTCTGGTTCTTACTGGAACAGTGGTTTCATCAATGAGAAAACACCTTGGTTTCCATAGTAACACAGTCCGTGGGTCAAACCTGCTCCTGACCAGGTTTAATCTGCTGAGTCACTCTTAATGAAACCATGTCATCATTATTAAAGAAGTTATTTAGTGATTCTTTAAAACACTTAATATAGATCTACAAAAGGAAAAATGAGTCAAAAATACTTTTTATACTTTAAATACCACTTTAATATTAGGTATTTTAAAAGTAAATTAAACAGAATATGATGGTAAATTAATACAAATGATGATATGATCATTATTATATGTTTAATGTGTAGCGTATTATTAATGATCACAGTCTACATGTGTTTAAACCATCAGTGTTAATATATAATATATACGTGTGTATCATCACCTCTGTTTACCACACGGTATAAATGTGTTTATTCATTGATCAGAGATTAATAATGACAAAGCTGTGGATATACAGAGAGGGAGGGGCTTCAGGGACAGTCACAGGGCGGAGCTCTAAGGCTCCCAATGACAAAGATACACTATCACTAACTGCTCATCTGCACCTGGAACATCTGCAGTGTTGGATGTGAAATCCAACAGCATCCAACAGCATCCAACAGCATCCAACAGCACCACTGCTGCTCCCTCCATTCATTAGAATTCATGTTTAGATCACATGCTTCAGTTGTTCTCTATGATACATTGACTAAATATTTATCCCTTTACTACTTTTGTTCAAACCACAGAAACTTCTTAAACGTGGTCGTCCTTTATTCTCACTGCTCAGTACCAGATGATGTCACTTCCTGTTTGTCTCAGCCTTGGTTTCTATTGGCTGTTTAATCAGTAAAAGCCGTCACTCTCTAATCATTAAATCTGTGATTGATCTCATTGGTCTTATGAAGACGTTCACTTAATCCAAACACTGCCAGCTGATTGGCTGAGCTGGAGAGCTTCAAACTGAAAAGGGTTTGATGGAATGGGAAAAGGGGGCGTGGTCACAGACAGTTTTAAACCAGGTTTAAACCGTAGGCCTGGCCCTTTAAGAACACTTTGATAAAATATCCCCTGGTGTTTATTTATGGTTTTCCTGTTGTTTATTTATGGTTTTCCTGTTGTTTATTTATGGTTTTCCTGTTGTTTATTTATGGTTTTCCTGGTGTTTATTTATGGTTTTCCTGGTGTTTATTTATGGTTTTCCTGTCTGTTGTTGTCATGTTGACTCTGCTCAGATCATCTCCTACACTAAAGGCTCTATGAGCGTGGGCAGTTCACAGTTCAGAGGTCGTGTTGGCTTCTCTGCTAACATGCCGTCTAGAGACGTGTCTCTGTACATCAACAACACTCAGGAGTCGGACTCGGGTCGGTACCTGTGCCAGGTCATCATTCCTGATAATCCAGGCCTCACCGCTGAGCTCAGCCTGGACGTTAAAGGCAGGAGAAGATACGCTTTACTTCACCTTTCCTCACCTCACGTCCCTCAGTGTCTGTAAACAAGCTGTCCCCTCCTCTATTCTCTCTATTCTCAGTCCCTCCGGCCGTCCCTAAGTGCTCCCTGTCTGGAAAGCCTGTGGTGAAAGGAAACGTGACACTGAGCTGTCAGTCTGCCTCAGGTAAACCCGTCCCTATGTTCAAGTGGAGGAAAACCAGCCCCACCTCAGAGGTCTTCTTCTCCCCCATGCTGAGTGAGTCCAACACTTCAAACACACCATAAGTCTACTTTTAGGGTTATGGTCAATTATAATTGTAATTGCCTAATTGATAATTAAATACAAATATGACATAATCATGTTCTATCTGTGTATTGTTCTTTTTTAAAGCTTGATTTAATAAGTTCCTAAAATGTGATTTCAGACTTTGAGGCATTAATAACATAATAATAATATAATATAATAATATGAAATGTTAGTGAAAGAGACAAACAGACGTATTATTAATCAAATAAAAAATAATACTGCAAACTCTGTAACATGGAGACATTTGACATTTTTGAATTGACTGGACTAAAATAGAAAGAAAAGGTTAAGGATTAATATGTCTTAATTATTTGTTGTATTTCTAAGAATATTATTTTGATGCTGATGAAAAATAAATGAGAAATGTTTCTGTTTTTTTTATTTAATTCATAGAAAAATATTGACTGAAACAGGTAAAGTTAACTTTGCCTGTCAAACATGAGTGTGTTTTATGGAAGAAAATGTAAATATCATCAGTGTGTGAGTTAAACTTCACAGATTTACTGAAATATTATTATTCCCTGAACATGGGCTGAGAGGTAGGTTTACTGCTCCCTGTGCTGCTGTTAGCTAACATGAAGCTAACATGAAGCTAACATAGGGTGACCAGACGTTAGGACACTGAGGACAGTCCTGGTTTCCACAGTTACGTCCCGTGTCTCGGTCGATTTCCTCCCAAACAATTGATTTGTCCTGTTTTTCACAAACTCAGTCCAGTTTGTCCCGTTTATTAATAAATAAACGTCTGTTACAGAAAAGACCCTGAAAGCAGCAGCACATTTAGCTTAAAAACATGATCTCTGTGGACTGTGAGCTGTCAATCACAACAGTTGCCATAGTAACACTTGCAATATAAACCAATTAAAAAGCTCAAAAGTCTTCCACGCGTTTGCAACTCGATACTGATTGGTCGATGGAATTGACAATATTACTGTTCATTTCCTCTCATGTTTCCTCCTCAACACGACAAAAAGAACATTTTTATTATTCATTTATGTTGCTTTTTTTCCTGATGGCCATTTTAAATGTGGTTCAATAATACAATTAACTTTTTGTGACCTTTTTTCATTACAAATAAAAACATATGCAAATAGTTTATTTTGAAAATCTGTTTGTCTTCTTTGTTTACATTAGTGGCCAGGTTTTGACTTTTAAAAATCTGCTCACCCTAAGCTAACATGAAGCTAACGTGCTAACAGGCAGTGGGTGTGACTTCTATGTTGTAGATGAGAAAACAGGAACTCTGAAGCTGAGCAACCTGAGCAGCAACATGTCAGGGAAGTACGTGTGTACGGCCAGCAACTCAGCAGGATCAGAAAGTTGCTTCATCAACCTGGACATCGTCACAGGTTCACGCACGCACGCACGCACGCACGCACAAACACACACACGCACACGCACACGCACACGCACACACACACACACACACACACACACACACACACACACACACACACACACACACACACACACACACACACACACTTCCTTGCTCACGTTGTGTGTTTTCAGCGACTAGAGTGGGGGTGATCGTCGGCGCCACCGTGGGTTCAGTGCTCGGCTTCCTTTTCCTCCTCTTCCTCATTGGCTTCTTCTTCTTCCTGAAGAGGCGGAGCTACAGCGAGGATGACATGGCCAACGACATCAAGTGAGTTCAGGAGTTTCATCTTTGATGTGAGGCCACAGAGTTAGATTAACTTTTTAGAATCAAAGTGGGAGGAACCGTTTATCTGGACTAGATTAAAAAAAATTCATTAAATTAATTAGAAACTTTGTAATATTTAATATCAATTAACAGCCAAACAATAAACAATGATGCCATGTTTTCCAGTTTATAACTGAATCAATGAAAACAATAAATGTTCCTAAACAACTAAATAGTGTTGATTATTTCATCACTGAGTGCTAACATAATGTGTAATATGAATAAATATTATTATGATTACATTGTTCACAAAACACTAACTTATATTTAACTAAGATATATTCATGCTTTTCTGGATTTTTGTATTAAAATAAAAACATGACTTAGTCCAGAACATTCCAGAGAAATATACACTAAACAGTGTAAAATATTTATAATATCTGTAAATATGAAATAAACAGAACAACTGATGAAGATGATGAATTTAGTCTGAAATAGTTTTTCTACATAACAGTTGATAAGTTGGGTCAGACGATGCTATCTGTAGCAGCGCTTCTAGCCCCGCCCACATCCTCTACCACAGAGTGGTCGACTGTCACTACAATCATTTATCACTGACTTTGTTCATTTGTCACTCATGGATTTATTATTGGTTCTGAACCCTGTCTGAGTGTCAGTGTGGATTGGAGACACTGTCTGCTCCACTAGGACCATTGTCCCTGCTAGCTGCTACATGTTAGCATTGATGTGTTAGCTGCTACATGTTAGCATTGAGGTGTTAGCTGCTACATGTTAGCATTGAGGTGTTAGCTGCTACATGTTAGCATTGATGTACTAGCTGTTACATGTTAGCATTGAGGTGATAGCTGCTACATGTTAGCATTGATGTGTTAGCTGCTACATGTTAGCATTGATGTACTAGCTGCTACATGTTAGCATTGAGGTGATAGCTGCTACATGTTAGCATTGATGTGTTAGCTGCTACATGTTAGCATTGAGGTGTTAGCTGTTTTAAGTTAGCATTGATGTGTTAGCTGCTACATGTTAGCATTGAGGTGTTAGCTGCTACATGTTAGCTTTGATGTGTTAGCTGCTACATGTTAGCATTGATGTACTAGCTGCTACATGTTAGCATTGAGGTGATAGCTGCTACATGTTAGCATTGATGTACTAGCTGCTACATGTTAGCATTGAGGTGATAGCTGCTACATGTTAGCATTGAGGTGATAGCTGCTACATGTTAGCATTGATGTGTTAGCTGCTACATGTTAGCATTGATGTACTAGCTGCTACATGTTAGCATTGAGGTGATAGCTGCTACATGTTAGCATTGATGTGTTAGCTGCTACATGTTAGCATTGAGGTGTTAGCTGTTTTAAGTTAGCATTGATGTGTTAGCTGCTACATGTTAGCATTGAGGTGTTAGCTGCTACATGTTAGCTTTGATGTGTTAGCTGCTACATGTTAGCATTGATGTACTAGCTGCTACATGTTAGCATTGAGGTGATAGCTGCTACATGTTAGCATTGATGTGTTAGCTGCTACATGTTAGCATTGAGGTGTTAGCTGTTTTAAGTTAGCATTGCTGTGTTAGCTGCTACATGTTAGCATTGAGGTGTTAGCTGCTGCATGTTAGCATTGATGTGTTAGCTGCTACATGTTAGCATTGAGGTGCTAGCTGTTACATGTTAGCATTGAGGTGTTAGCTGCTACATGTTAGCATTGAAGTGCTAGCTGTTACATGTTAGCATTGAGGTATTAGCTGCTACATGTTAGCATTGAGGTGCTAGCTGCTACATGTTAGCATTGAGGTGCTAGCTGCTACATGTTAGCATTGAGGTGATAGCTGCTACATGTTAGCATTGATGTGTTAGCTGCTACATGTTAGCATTGAGGTGTTAGCTGTTTTAAGTTAGCATTGAAGTGCTAGCTGTTACATGTTAGCATTGAGGTATTAGCTGCTACATGTTAGCATTGAGGTGCTAGCTGCTACATGTTAGCATTGAGGTGCTAGCTGCTACATGTTAGCATTGAGGTGATAGCTGCTACATGTTAGCATTGATGTGTTAGCTGCTACATGTTAGCATTGAGGTGTTAGCTGTTTTAAGTTAGCATTGATGTGTTCGCTGCTACATGTTAGCATTGAGGTGTTAGCTGCTGCATGTTAGCATTGATGTGTTAGCTGCTACATGTTAGCATTGAGGTGCTAGCTGTTACATGTTAGCATTGAGGTGTTAGCTGCTACATGTTAGCATTGAAGTGCTAGCTGTTACATGTTAGCATTGAGGTATTAGCTGCTACATGTTAGCATTGAGGTGCTAGCTGCTACATGTTAGCATTGAGGTGCTAGCTGCTACATGTTAGCATTGATGTACTAGCTGCTACATGTTAGCATTGAGGTGATAGCTGCTACATGTTAGCATTGATGTGTTAGCTGCTACATGTTTGCATTGAGATGTTAGCCGTTTTATGTTAGCATTGATGTGTTAGCTGCTCCATGTTTAACATTGAGGTGTTAGCTGCTACATGTTTAACATTGAGGTGCTAGCTGCTACATGTTTACCATTGAAGTGTTAGCTGCTACGTGTTAGCATTGAGGTGTTAGCTGCTACATGTTTAACATTGAGGTGTTAGCTGCTACATGTTTAACATTGAGGTGCTAGCTGCTACATGTTTAACATTGAAGTGTTAGCTGCTACGTGTTAGCATTGAGGTGTTAGCTGCTACATGTTTAACATTGAGGTGCTAGCTGCTACATGTTTAACATTGAACTGTTAGCTGCTACGTGTTAGCATTGAGGTGTTAGCTGCTACATGTTTAACATTGAGGTGTTAGCTGAGGCTTTAGTTTTCTATCCAGTGTTTTTATTTAAACAAAACACAGCAAAGCGTCTCAGCTGGTTCTCCTGTTTCTTGTGTTGTGATCTGTGCATCAGTATTATGGTATACTGAGAACTAGTGAAATAAGAAAGGTTTCACCGTATTTGTGGTGAAAAAAAAAGTGATTCACTGCAATAATTTTTTTAGTGCATTATTTTCTGTAAAGTGTGTAAATGTGTGTATGTATCTTTTATATAAATGTGTGTGTGTGTGTGTGTGTGTGTGTGTGTGTGTGTGTGTGTGTGTGTGTGTGTGTGTGTGTGTGTGTGTGTGCAGGGAAGACGCCCAGGCTCCAAAGCGTGTGTCGTGGGCTAGGAGCGGGATGGGCTCTGACATAATCTCTAAGAATGGGACCCTCTCCTCTATCGGCTCCAGCCCCCACCACAGAGACCCCGCCCACCACAGAGACCCCGTCCATCAGCAGCACCTGCAGCAGTACGCCCAGCGCCCGCCCTCTGACTCCGCCTCCATCATAACAGCCACGGGCAGCACAGCAGGGTACCGGCCGTCCCGCAACCACGGCGCTTCCACCCCCACTCACTACAGCTACAACAACAGCAGCACCCTGCCCGCCCCCTTCCAGAGCTCCACCAATGGGAGCGCGGCGGCGGGACCCGAGCGCTACAGCCAGCTGCCCCAGGCCCAGGTGTTGCACACCTTCAGCCAACCACAAGGAGTCGTGCCCGCCCCCCCACCACTGCCCACCTCCACCATCACAGCCTCCAACATCGTCCGCATGGGGGGGGTGCCCATCATGGTGCCTGCACAGAACCAAGCGGGGTCCTTAGTCTAACAGCAGCTGCTTTTTATACTTTAATATTTAGCTCCAGGAGGATGCACTGTTTACTTCCTTAACTCTTTTATATTCACAGATATCTGTTTAATACTAACTCTTTACGCCAGTATTCTCTTTTCTACTTTCTATAGCTCTATGCTTATTTTCATATGTAGCTTTTATTGCTTATATTATTGTTATTATTATTATTAAGTTGGTTCCACTGGATCCTCCAGGACACATCTCAGAGAAGAAAAAAGAAGAGGAGGAGGGGGAGGGGCCAATCAGGCTGCGGCACATTGGGACGGTCACTTAGACAAGTGGTTCTCAACCTTGGGGTCAGGACCCCATTTGGGGTTGTGAGACACTGACAGGGGGTTGCTAGATGCCTTCAAGAAATTAAGAATATTTATGAACAATTTGAGACAATTTTTGCTCATTTTTACCTTTTTCTGCAACTAAACCAAGAGGGTCCCTGCTCTCTGGAACCTTTATTTTGGAGGGTCCCTGCTCTCTGGAACCTTTATTTTGGAGGGTCCCCGCTCTCTAGAACCTTTATTTTGGAGGGTCCCTGCTCTCTGGAACCTTTATTTTGGAGGGTCCCCGCTCTCTAGAACCTTTATTTTGGAGGGTCCCTGCTCTCTGGAACCTTTATTTTGGAGGGTCCCCGCTCTCTAGAACCTTTATTTTGGAGGGTCCCCGCTCTCTGGAACCTTTATTTTGGAGGGTCCCCGCTCTCTGAGACCTTTATTTTGGAGGGTCCCCGCTCTCTGAGACCTTTATTTTGGAGGTCATGGCCTGAACAGGTTGAGAACCACTAGTTTATTTGATTTGGGTCCAACAGAATAAATCAATGCTGCATAACAAATGAACAGAAACAGTAAATGATCCATGAGGACAAAACAAAACAATCCTAAAGCCTTTTATTTTCTACTTTTGGCTTCATTTCAGTCGGTTTTTAATCTTTTAAAAATGTCCACAGACTCTTTCAGTTCTTTAAGCTCAGATTATTTTAATCATCATTTACAGAGAAACATATTGAATTATCAACAAAGGACAGACTCATGCTCACAGATTACTATCTACTGTAATAAATTATACACTATATATACTGAAACACACAATTATTTTTCTTCAGAACAAAATAGCTTTTAGATTTGTTGGAACATCTACTTTTTACTTTATTTTGAAAAGAACACGTGAGGAAAAGTTCACAGCTGGATTTGTATCTTTTCCATTAATTCCAGATTTTTAAAGAACCCGTTTTTATATGAGCCGAATAAAACATTTTTATGTGACTTATTTAAATGCTGAAATAATTACAAATCCTTTATTCTGGTCTGTTTTAGCCTCTGTGACCTTTAAAAGTCTATGTTTGGGTCACATGACTCTGAAGATTCACCAACACGAGAATAACCAACTTACAAAAAGCCTTTAGTGAAATATTAAGCTACATTAAGGGTTTGTAATTTGGCACCAGCTTCATTGTTTTGCTTATTTACTCTGGTTCTTCTTTTAATTTCTATTTTATAAATAACTGTCAGAAAGTGAACAGAACAGCATTAATCTGTAATGATTTTATACACACAACAAGCCCTTTAAAAGCATTACGTTAGCTAGCAGGAAGCTAATGGCTAATTAGCAAGCTAATGGCTAATTTGTAGGCTAATATTAAAGGAGAAAAGAAGAAGGACTGGAGTCACATGACTTTAGACTTGACTTAGGACTTTAGCAGAGGTGTAAAGAATATTGATTTATCAACTTGTTTGAAATTTTACACAAGTACATGTAATACATGATAGACTAAAGTGAAAAGTAGCTCCATTAAATAGTACTCAAAGTAAAAGTTACTCGTTACTTTTAGTGACATGACTTGTTCCACCTGTAGTTGATTATTTCCACGTTGCACAAAAGGTTTGATTTATTCAAGTTTAATTTATTCATGATTAGCAACAAACCTGAAGCACAATAACTGTAGAATAACCATCGTTTGCAATGTTTAGAAGTGAGTGAGTGAAGATGAACGTGTGCTATGATCAGCTGATGTGTTGGACTAGATCACATGTCATTCCTCAAGTTATTACATCATATTTTCCTTAATTAAATAGAAATTGGTCCAAAAATCAAAGAAATGTAAAGTTAAGATCTTGTTGGGACTGATAACTGTCACTTATTAGTAGGATATTGTCAGTTTCTTACATATTTAGTATTTTATGTATACGTAGAAGTGGAAACTAGGGCACAATAATGTTGAAATTACTCCTTTTCTTTCTTAAAATCTGTGGCCCACTAGAGATCAAACAATTTAGATAGTTAATAATAAAATAATGCTAAGACAATTACATTGGAATTGTTGATTTAGGAGAGAATTGTGTCTCCCTTCCCCCGCTCTGATGATGATGATGATGATGATGATGATGATGATGATGATGATGATGATGATTCTAAATTGAGTTGACTGACATATTTATCCTTATTGTTGAGCTTGAATTAAATGGTCAAATATTCCTGGGACACATTTTAATGTCACTTCAGGTGGTTTCATTTTTTTTTTCCATTAAATTTACTTTGATCTCCTGACATGTTTCGACTGCCCCCCCCCCCCCCCCCCACCCATCACCCCCCACCCATCACCACCCAAATAATCCTGACAAATATCACATTTTCACATTTATTGAACTAACAGAATAACTAATTAATCATAATTAATCAAAAATCAAAGACCCAATTACACTAATGAAAACCGAATGTGAAAGTTTTAGTTAATGACAATATTAGTTAATTAGTCAAAATTACAGGAAATAAAGGAGCATTGTTTGCAATCTGTGACAAAAAGTTTAAGAAATTTATGTTTTCATACTTTTTAAATCATAATTTTTACACTTTTGTTCCACTTTACATTTAGTTATCATTCCATATCTAATGCAGTCTAATCATTTAATGCTCTTTGAATTTCTGATACATTTTTAGGTTCTCATTATTTACTTTTGTTTGTTTAGTTCTAATGATCCCAGAAAGTCACGCCCCACCTGTCATACCTCTAGTCCCCACCAGGGGGCCCCACACTTTGAGAAGCACTGTTAAATGGACACATCAAAGTGATCAGCAGGCGCCTCTGAGGAAGACTGATAGTCGAAACATGTCAGGAGATCAAAGTAAATTTCCCTGATAAATGAAACATTAACATATGATAATGTTTGGATGTAATAAAGTGATGATGTCTTTACACTGGAGCATCAGCGTGCACATGTACGTGTGCACGTGTGTGCGTCACATTTAATAGAAACAGCCACACAGAACAGAGTTAATCTGTAACTCAATGTAAACACTGGAGTGGATTGATGGAATGATGTAAATGGGTTAATCTGATGGTTTTAAAACGTGTGCGTTGAACATTTATTTTTCTACAGCTGTGTGTGTGTGTGTGTGTGTGTGTGTGTGTGTGTGTGTGTGTATGATTCAGAACCAGGATGGATTGTATTATTACTGCTGTGGCCAAACCTGCTTATTTATAAGTGAACCGTGGACGTGCACATGGATCCTCCACATTTATGTTGAAGCAAAAATGCCTTGTATAAAATTTTTAAATCGAATTTTCAAATAAAATAAAACATGCTCAATTGTGTTTGTGTTTTTGACATTTTGGTACTTTTGTCTACTTGTTGTCATGGTTACTGATGAACCAATAGAAGCAGTTCCAGTGGCAGACAGCAGAGGGCGATAAGAGGCGAGAAAAAAGCTCATATAGATATAAATCTTGAAACACAAAGTTTAGATGCTAATATCTGCTTTTAAACATGTTAAAGGTGTAAATTATGTGTATTTGTTGTTTTTTTGGTCTTATAATTATCACTGCTAACTTTGTTTGTTTGTTAGCAAGAATACGCCTAAAGTACTAAACGAATTATGACCAATTTAAAAAAAGATAGACCTTAGGCCAGAGGTGTTAAACTCATGGCATTAAAACGTTGGAAGTGCTATAGTAGGGTATGAAAATGGGCTAAAAAAATTCCAAAACACCTCCGTTGTGAGGTGTTTAATTTTTTTTTCGACAAATTGTATGCCTTACTACAGCCTTATCTTCATTTTGAGGCATTTAATAATAATAATAATAATAATGGATTTTATTTGCTACACACTTTACATTTGTACACAAATCTCAAAGTGCTACAGGGAGTGAGAACAGTAATATAAAATCAAATAATTAACAATCAAGACAGAATAAAATGGCTAAAAATGACTTAAAGAAATTCGTTTTCAAATGCTTCTTATTTACAGACTGTGGAGCCCTGAGGTGGTCAAGCAGGGTGTTCCAGAGCCTGGGCCCCGATGACTGAAAAGCCCTGTCTCCTGGGGCAGTGGAGGTAAACGCTGTCAGTGCTTTGGAGGCATTGTGATGGTGTGTAGAAGGTCAGGAGATCTTTGAGGTACTGAGGTGCAGATCCATGAATACGTTGGTGAGTGAAGAGTCAGATTTTGTAGTGGGTGTGTTGTTGGAATGGAACTCAGTGCAGGGTGTGAAGGACAGGGTCGTATTTCTGCACCCTCATCAGGAGTCTGGCTGCACTTTTCTGAATCAACTGTAATTTCTGAAAATACCTGTGAAAGATTTGACATTTTTTCACCAACATTTTATGCCTTTCTATAGCTTTACCTCCGTAATAAGGCGTTTAAAATTTTTCACACTTTTTTATGCCTTACAATAGGCTTATCTTTGTTATGAGGCGTTTCAAATTTTTTTGCCCGTTTTTATGCCTTTAGCCTTACCACCATTATGAGTTGTTTGAAAATGTTCAGCCCATTTTTTATGCCTTTCCATAGCCTTACCTCCGTTTTCAGGTGTTTGAAATTTGATGCAAATTTTTATGCCTGACAATAGCCTTACCTTCGTTATGAGGTGGTTGAAAAATTTTCCTCCCGTTTTGATGCCTTAATATATTCTTACCTCTCTAATAAGGCGTATAAAATTTTCGCCCTTTTTCATGCCTTACTATAGCCTTACCTGGGTTTTGAGTCGTTTGAAAAATGTTTGCCTTTCGGTAGCCTTACCCCCGTTATAAGGCGTTTACATTTTTTGAGCACTTTTTTATGCCTTACTATAGCGTTACCTCCGTTTTGCGGTGTTTTTATGCCTTATTATAGCCATACCGCCATTATCAGGCGTTTAAAAAATTCCGCCCATTTTGATGCCTTACCTCCATTATGAGGCAGGCGTTTGAAATTTTTTCACCTCTTGTTATGCCAAACAACAGCCTTACCTCCATTTTAAGGTGTTTGAAATTTTTTTGCAAATTTTTATGCCTCACTATTGCCTTACGTACGTTATAAGGCGTTTGAAATTGTTTCGATCGTTTTTATGCCTTACTATAGCTTTATCTCCGTTTTGACGAGTTTGAAATTTTTTCGCCCATTTTTTTGCCTTACTATAGCCTTACCTCTATTTTGACAAATTTGAATTTTTTGGCCAGTATTTTTTCCTTACTATAACCTTACCTGCGTTTTGAAGAGTTTTAAATTTTTTCGCCAGTTTTTTTGCCTTACTGTAGCCTTACCATCATTTTGAGGCAATTCTAATGTTTTCGCCCATTTTTATGCGGATAATATGCGGATAATTTGGTTTTTTTTGCCTTACTATAGCTTTACCTGCATTTTGTTGCGTTTGAAATGTTTTCGACCTTTTTTATGCCTTACTATAGCCTTATCTCCATTTTGACGAGTTTGAAATTTTTTAGCCAGATTTTTTGACTTACTGTCGATAGCCCGCGGGACTTTATAACGGTAGGGGATCTAAAACTGCCGTTCTTAATACAAGAATTCCCCCTCTACCTTGTCACCGAGGCTGGCTGCCTATCCTTTATTATTGTTTTCTAATAAAAGATAAGACTAATTGTACCTCCTCTTATAGGAAGTCTAAGAGTCGTCTCGCTATTTTGTGGGATTGATATTAAGACCCACCGAGTGTAGGTCAAAGCTGGAAACAATTCTTTTTTACAACAGTATGAGCTAGCCCCCCCCCTTTCCCTTCTCTGTGAGGAAAGGAACCGAGGGGGCTTTCACTTACCAGAGGTCTAGGAGTGTATCTTTTTCAAAACCCGGGCGCTGTCTCAGGTGGATGATTGCAGGCGGTTAATTTACTCAAGAAGGCTTCTTAATAGTTAATATATTTTATTAAAGGTTTCACAAAAATTAAACAAAAAGAAAATCAAAAGTCAATCACAAGTTTCAAAGTATCAAAGTCCTGAACTGACAGCCGACAAGAACGGACAGGGGCCTGCCGAACAACCAGAATGTCCGTCTCTAAAAAGCTCTCCCTCTAAAAAGCTCCCGTTCTTAACAATCAGTGAGATATATATAGCAAGAAGCGTGGCGTGATAGTGTGTCATAATTCATGCCCTGACCGCCTTAGCGAATAGGAAAAGAGAATACAAGTACATTTTATTTTTTTTTTTTTTTTTCAATGCCTTACTGGTGTAACAGATGCTTCAAGTTCACTCAGATGTCATGGCATACAAGAGTACAAAAGGTTATGCATATATGCAGATGTCATGGTTCAACGGGAGTACAACAGTGTAAAAGGTTGCACAAGGCGTTTTAGCAAAACACAGTATCCCTTTTTTATAAAAATAGAAGTATTAGCACCAGATGGTCATAACTTTTCTTGTGTAATATTTTTCCTATCATTTTTTATAATAATGGCAGTTTTAATAGGCGTGACACATCAGGACAGGCATATAGCTGTAGTGGTTAAATAAACACTTCTTTGCAGAGTAATGAATGAATGATTAATACACCCAACGTACAACATCCTCCTTATTAATCATCATGAGCATATATGACCGGCATCGGTCAGAGCTGTCGCCCGCCGGGTGTTTCCAGAGTAGCCACCCCCGTCTAGGGTGTCAACCCCTTACGGCGTTACTTCTCAGAGCCTGCTGGCATCCGAGGCCCCTTGTGGCGGGGTGAGACCCTCCTTTACAACCGACATAACGACACCCCTGACGTCTTCCAGTATGACGCTGAGAACCGAGAACGCCCGCTCCAGTCTCTCCAGACTGTCATCAGTCGGGGCAGGTGTCACTGTCTCTATGCCTTCATTGGGGCCTCCCCCCCCCTTTCACCCCACGAATGTCTCTGCACCCAACAGCTCCGCCCCATCATCATCCGATTCATTTTCCAGCGGGGGAAAGCAGTCAGCCACTTCATCAGCAGACTCGACTTTCATCACAGTGGGGAAGGGGGATATTCTGGCCACCCTTTCGGCAAAGAAGATCTCTCCTGTGTTGTCATCTCTCTCCCATTCCATCTCCATACACGCAGGAGACTGTGAGACAGCACGAGGAGGTGACACAGACAGGGCCTCAGTCAGAGCCATTCTCTCCTTTTTCCACTCCGGACCCATATCATCTCCATCCTCTCCTCGTCTTTTAGCGGGGGAACCAACTCCAGCTTTTTCATCTCCTGAAGAAGAATCACTTCCCTCCCCGTCCTCAATGCTAAGTTTCTCTTCTATGTCTTTATCATCACTCATGCTCCACCCTAATGCCAGGAACCGAGCCACGGCAGGAATTTTGGACATATCCCCACATCTGTTTTTTTCAAGGATGTTGTTTTTTCTGTTTTGTTTTTGGTAACGTTTCTGGTAAAACGAGATGTAGTCACTCCCGATGTTAATTGTCTCCATTCCATCGCCTAACTCCCTCACCTGTCTGAGTGCAGTAAAATTAACTTTCCTTGCTTCTGCTCTCGTCATTAGGTAAAGATGGGGGTTCAGGTAACTCATCCTTCCCTCAGTAATTTCACTGAAGAAATAAGGAGTATCCCTGTCCGGATAGGGGTAATTCCCCAGGGTCAAGGGTGTCTCATAGACTTTTTTATTGCGGGGCACCCAAGCATCCGTCCTATGATGGGGGAGGAGAATTCAAACATTAGCATGAAATTAAATATTATGCAAGGGGATTCCTCCCCTGTCAATAACATTTCTATCCCGTACTATCAATCTTTTATGGTGATTTATTCCTATGACGAACCCCACAAAGGCTATGGCCAAAACTTGTGTAGGTTGTCTCATAGTTATCATGATGATTCCTGAGAAGATAAAAAAAAAACCCCCATGTTATTGCTAAATTTTTTGTCATTTTTTTGCTGAGGGCCGATCCCTTTTTGTACATAGCTATTAATATTAATAGAAAACAAATTGAATATATACCTGCGCCTATAAAACGAAAGTGGTTAACTCTTGTTGTCTTTATCCTAACTATAGTTAAAATTATATCTAGGATGTATATAACTGTGGTCGCAATCCAGAATTCATCCTGCCAATTGCGGGTAGGGAGGCCACCAAATAAAATGTAAAAAATTACTAAGGAGGTATGTAAAGGTGTGATTCTCAGCAGGAATCTTCTGAGAATACCCACCACAATTATCATAATTGATGAGGTTAAAACTTTTATCCATTCAATTAAGTTGTTTCTCCTCGCTATCAAAATCAATAGACATGCTATTATGGCCAGCAGAAAGAAGTCTGCGTTAATTTTTAGAATTATATTCTCATGGCTGACAGCTGGGTTTTCGTTAAGTGCCAGTGTCATTGCCTCACAATTTTCCAATTGCTTTGCACAAAGTTGCCAGTCTATTATTCTTTCTGTGTTATTTTGAATTTCACTGTCATAACACAACATCAGTTGTATTAAACAGCGGAACACAAGTGTATCATCCGAAGGGACATAGTGGTGGCAGTAGGCAGTTAGTGCCTCAGTTGTTGTCAGTCGATTTTTCTCACACTTTTCCCATTCCTTACTACAAAATTCCCAATCCATATTCGTATTTGTGTTGTTTCTTAATATTTTTGTTGTATTAGCATAGCACAATATCAGTTGTATTAAACAGCTGAAAACCAGTGTACCCTCTAAAGGGTTATTTAGTGCCGTGCTGCAAGGCATAGGTGTGGATGTGAGAGTTGTTGTTATATTTACCGGATGATAGAAATTGGGTGTTGCTTCAGCCATTTCTATTCTCCTCCTATCTGGTCAGGTCTCTGTCAGTCGCCTGTTAGCTGCTTATCAGTTCTCCTGCAGGTCGTTTCCTTGTGCAAGAGTAACGAAAGGCGCCTCATGGGCAGTATATATCTCTTGAGAGGAGCCCTCTATTCCCCCCCCCGTGGGCGGGGAACGCCCTGTCAACGCCCAATCTTATGATGTTTTTTACGCCTTTGCTGAGCAGGAGGCCCCTGGTTAAAGGGCCTCTCCTTTCTTCCTAAAACGATGCCTTTTCTTCTTCTTTTGTATTTCTTTGTCCAACTTCCTGGCAGACTGAGTCACTAATGTTTCGTGTCTTCTATCTGCTCTACTAAATGCCCAGTTGCACATTTTTCTGCAGCAATTTAAAATTGCTAATATTTTTCCTACTACTGCCAAAAATATTATACCCCCAATAGCTAGCATTATCCATTTAAGGTACCACATTATTTCTTTGGTCCACCACCAAACATTTTGAGCAGTTTCAACCACTCCCTTTTTTACTCCCTGTACGGCGACCCCGATCATCATAGCCCCAAACATCCTCCAAGCTGGCAGGCCTGTCCCCCTTTTTTCCATACTCTTTTCTCTATAACTATGCTTCCCTATTGCTTCACAGTTAAAAACATCATCCGAGGCCTCCAGTACAATTCTTGAGTTATCGATTTCTGTCACTGCACAATTCCTCACAGTATCAGTTGGGATATACCATGGGCTATCTTCTTTTAGTTTCATTTTTGTATTATCATTTTTCCATTCCTGAAAAATTGGAACAGTTTTCTCCCTATTTTTTAATTTGTTTCCATCACAAAGCACATTTCTAACAAACCTCAATCTATCATACATCAATCCTCCTATGTCTATTCCCTGTAACCATCCGACAGACGCCACATGGGATGGCCAGTGAGGTACCCTCACATGCTTTCCGGGAATCACACACATCCCTCTTCTGTTCTCGGTCAGCATATCGTGTGATGCAAAGGCATATGTGGAATTTACAGTTTTCTTTAGTTCCTGTATTAGAGTTTTATCTTTAAGACACTCCCATTCGCCTCCTCTCATCCTACAAGGTTGCCATTCAACTTCAGCTGTATTCCATATATTTTCTACATAAGTCTCACCATTCTTTATTACTGGTTTCTTTCCAATTATTCTCGCACCTGCCGCCTCTGTAATCGTCAGATTCCATGATTCATCTTCGTGAGACCAGCGAAGCTGATGCCATTGAGCATCAGGAGTTAGTGGCAACCATTTCTTAAATATTGTCTCATTATCCTTTTCGCCGTTCCAATCATTTATGGGTGCCGTGAGGAATAATGATCTCTCGGTGGTATAGAGGAAAGTCATTTGATAGGGGAACGGTGACTGTATGAAGTCTTGCCAATTCCATTCACCCTGGTGTTTGTGATGCTTTTTAATTGTGTGCAAAAAGTCTGGGAGTAGATGGCGGATTTTCCTATCTTCATTTGTTAATGTATATTTTTTTGCAGCTAATTTTTCTGCCCAAGGTTTAATCCAGATTTCACCTGTACTCTCTGTATTCTCATATTCTATTCTTTGTAAAAATGCTTTGTATGCCTTATACATTTTCATCACATCCATCCACTCTTGTCTCTTTCCAAAAGTAGTTTTTGTCAGGTACGAATAAAAGAACTGCATCTGCCAACGTATATGCATGTCCTCTATTAATATGCGCATATCCTCTGGCAAAAACTCCTTCCTTGCTTCTCCCCATTCTGTCATATTTTCTACCCTGATCTCATCAGAGAAACTCCCCAAATCCTTCTTAACTTCTATTTTTCCTTTCCAATCAAAGGTGTTCCTCTCATTAAAAAATTCCAAACCGTCATGGTCTTCGGGAGGCAATGGATAAGCCAAAAATTTATGTAACACCGACCCATCCTCCCTAGGGATTGCTATCAGGTGCGGAATCACTAAGACTCCCATTACAGCCGAATCAAAACTATTCCAGCCTTCATTCTGTCCCAGTAATAAACCTGCTAATTGACTCCATTCTCAGGCTTCAAAGAATGCAGAGGGCCTCATCTTTGCTTCCTTTCTTAGTTCTGTGAGATTTATAGGTAGGTGTCCGCTGCAGTTCCACATCGCCTCTTCCCATAAATCACTTCTAAACGGTTCTTCAGCTACCTTTCTGCTGGTGTTGCTGAAGACCACTTCCAGTATTAATTTATATGCATTCGTAGCCTGCGTCAAATCAACCCCAATATGATAGACATACACATTTTTTTTTTTTTTTTAACTTATCCACCACACTGTTTGGTTCATCATCATTTAACCATTTTTTTTTTTTTTTTCATCGGGATTTGGTTGTATTAAAAACACAGTGTCTTAAAGGATTTCTGTCATCGCTTCTCTGTGCAATCCAATATTTCCTCCTTTGAATCCGTGGCAGACTACCATTCCCTGTATGATACAGGCTCCTATTTATTTATTTTTTTTTCCAAAAAATCCTGCATCATTATTTTTTCCAAAATAGTCTCCTGCAACCTTATCGATTTACATTGCGTCCCATTCCCGTATGTGAAATTTCTAGTCCAATTTTTTGTTACGTCTTTCCATTTCTGGAAAATGTTGACATACCATTTTACGGCGTCTACGCTACATTTTTTGTCCTTTATAATCTCTAATACCACGTTTCCATCTAATTTTCTTTGAAATCTTCTTATCTCTTTGTATCGTAAACCCCGGGGTCATCAATGGCATAGTTTTAATATCATGAACCAGAGCCTTTTTCCCAACGGTTCAAATTTAAATTTGCAAAAAAAACCTCTTTATCAACTGTGGAAGGACATTTCACAATGTTATATTCTTCCTCTGTGATCTCATCATGAGATGGGACATTCCACACTGAGTATTCGTCTAATTTCTGTTTGTTTTATACACTCCAAACTTCTCTTCAGTTATTTCCCATTTTTTCCTTAATATCTGAATATAGGATTGATATCTACATTCTATTGAAGTATCCCTTCTTTCTCACCAATACAGCTTTCTCTCACAGCGAATCCTTCTGCAGTAGTATCGTCATAAATCTTCTCATAATCCTCCCTTGTGCATATTTCCATGTCCCCACTTACTGCCTCACACATGTTTTTATAGGCCACTCTTGAGAGTTGTTCCATTATCCTCATTATCATTTCCTCACAGCATGGCCCCTGGTAAGCCTCAAAGGTTATCTTGCATCCGTTAAGTTTCATTGTTTCCATTTTCTTTACACACTTCTTACTTCCTTTATTTGTTATATTACCATTTGTACTGTCTAATGCAGCCGTCGGGGGAGTTGTTGTGTTTATCTTCCTTATAGGTGACTCAGGTGAAATTTTACTTTGTGGCTTTGTAATGTTTATACTCACTAATCCCGTTGGAGACAGTGTTTGCTCCTCCTTTGACCTTACACCCCGTGGGTGCGGGAACAGAGAAATACATCCCTCTATTGCATAGCCTATTTCTCCTTTATAGTCACTCAGGCCCCTTTTAACCATTTCTAACTTTATAAGTCTTATTTTCCTGCATATTTCCTCCCCTTTATCCATAAGATTTTCCATTAAAGCTGTGTTGTTTCTTAGCACCAGCTTTTTCCACATTAATTCCTTTAGGCATTTGTCAGGCCGATTTGACCTCGGGTGTTGGTCATATTCAATGCAGCTAAGCCGCCTATTCTCATCTCCCTCATTATGCCCTTGTTTTAATTTATGATCCGTAATTTCAGGGAGAAAAAATTCCCTGTCACATCTTCCCACCAAGCCTCGGGTGAGAGCTAGGAATTGGATCCCTCCTCTTATGTATCTCTCTTGATCAAAGACCATCTTTCTCCCAGTGCCAAAAGGGATGGGGATCTCTACCTCTGCCCTGGGTGTATATACATTACATGATTTACACCTAACCAGTTTCTCTTTAACCACTCGTTTAATGGAACCTGTCCTCCCTAGTTCCATCCATGTCCTGACTCCAATTGCCGTTAATAGGCCGAGGAGTGTCAATATCAGAAAGATTACAACGGCCTTACTGATTATCCCTATTTTTGATTTTTCATCCCATCTCCGCCTCCATTCCTTTCTTTTCCTATTCTTTTCGGCTATGGCGTAAGGTTTAAGTCTGTTTTCTTTGATATCCTTGATATAATCTCTTTCCCATAATACCTTTCTAGCCTCCTTATCATAATGTCTTTTATTCCAAATTAGGTGGAGCCGTTCCATTCTTCCGATGGGCTAACCTTTTTCTCTGTAATGAGAATAGCACCACAATTATTTCCTTATATTATTCACATCTTTCCATTTCTATTTTTATCTCTCTATATTTTTTTTTTTTTTATTGACGCTATTCATTATCAGATTCGTTTTCCTGTGGTCTTTTTACATCTCTTTCTTCACTAAAGACAAGCTTTCTCCTCGATCCTTCCTTTTCCTTATTATTATGTGCATTCACAGGAGCATCCACCCAAGTCTCCCTTGGTTCAACTTCTGCTCCCGTGAGGTCATCATCCTCTGTTTGATTTCTCCTTTTTGTCCATTCCGTTAGCCACCTAAGCCTCTTTTTCTTATCTTTTGGAGCCACCCGCATTAATTTTGATGTCCTGATTATTCCACCGCGGACCCATGCTTTAGCAGCTACAGCAATGATCTGACTCATGTTAGATTTATTTTCTATGCATCTTTGAGTGAGAACCTCCATAATTAAATAAAGATCCTCATATCTCTCTTCTGTTTTTCTCTTATCTTTTCTTTTTCCTGTCACTTCAGACCCCACTAAGATACTTAATTTATATTTTATCACTTGAACCCTCATTGGGTCCCCAGCCGGATTCACACTCCCCGTTGTTATCCAATCTTTCTGTGATGCACTTAGCGTTTGAGGCGTCCATTCCTCAATTTTTCCTCCCTCCTTTTCCTCCTGCAGGGCTATAATCATTTCTCCTAGCTTTTCACCTATGTTTGTGAGTTCTACTTTATCTTTAGCAAACCTCCGTTTAGTTTTAGAAATTCGGCAGGCCCCAGCCAACTCCAGTCCTACCAATTTTCCTTCCGGCTGACAGTCATATCCTAACCTCCTGTCCTGTCTTCTACCCATCCATCTGAGACAGAAAACTCCTTCCATACACAGACAACACTTCCCCGGTTGATACTACCTCTCCGTGGGAAGAGAACCAGGAAAATGTCCTGGGAACAGTACACGTACCATCATCATCTCACCCCAAAGAGCAGAGCATAACCAATCCCATGGTCAATTGGGCTCGGTCCGGTAAGACCTGGTAAAACTCATCAACCTCCGAAGGGTGATACGGAACCTCCCAAGTGGGGAGAACCGCTTCTTCCACCACAGTTTTTGAAGTCATAACTTCGGAGGCCCTGTTGGAATTGTGTCCCAGCCTATCAATCCCTTTTACATCATTATTCCTTAAACCGCCTTTTAACTCGGACTTGCTGGGGGTGATATTTTTCCTCCATCCGTAATGTATATTACGTTACCTTCCTGTCGGTCGATTACCCGGAATTCTTTTCCGTTTTTTATCCACCTGTCTTTTGCCTGTAACACAGGATAATTCTGGGTCAATCTGGTAACTGTTTTTGATGTTTAGGCTGGCTTAATATTTGGTTGATGTAAAATAAATCGTCATGGCTCCACCAGTCTTTCCCTATCGCGGTTATTGCTTCTTTCGCTGATCTAACAGCTCGTTCCGCAACACCGTTTGTATTGGATTGGTATGTGATCGCAAGAACGTATTCTATTTGAAGATCATACAACAGTTTCTGGAACTTTGACTCAGAGAATATTGTGGCATTATCACTTTTTATTTCTGTTATTGTCATGTTTCCCTGTAGATATGACAGCGAGCATTTTTCTGCCTCTTCTTGTGTCTCAGGCATCAGGGGAAATATCCTTGTATTTCCTCCTGCGTTATCTGCTATTACCAAGAACTTTTTATATATTATTTATTTATTTATTTATTTATTTATTTATTTATTTATTTATTTTTTATTTTATTTTTTATTTATTTATTTATTTATTTATTTATTTATTTTTTTTTTTTTTATTTTATTTTGGTACAGCCTGAACAGGCATCAAGCAAGGCGGTTCATCTACTTTTCTAACGACTCCGAGTTCCTCCAATTCCGGTATTGTTTTTGTTTTCCTGGCATCGTTCCCCTAGTAACATATGGCTGAGTTTTTATCATACCTACGTCATTCTTGAATTTTGCCACTTCTGCTTTTCTTAGTATGCCTATTATTCTTTCTTTATCACTTAATTCAGATTTATCTATTACGTTTTGTAATACTTCTGGAATTATTATTTCTTTCATCCATCTTACTGGATTTCTCTCCAGCCAGTCTATATCTTTAAAAGCCAACAGTGCATGGGGACCTATCAAGACACCCCTGCCCCTAAATTTTCCTATTGGCATGGTGCATTCTTTCCCATTTGCTAATTCCACTAAGGCATATTTATTCATGGGTTCTGTCCAAGGCTCTAATAAGATGGACATATTTGTTCTGTGTCTGATGTAACCCCCTGGAGTTCTCGTTTATCTTTAGCCACCCTATTATATCATTTTCGATTATTTCTCACCCCGGGAGCGTTACTGTGCTTTGCTCCTTCCTGCCCGAGGAACTACCTGATAGTCCTTTATCCACTTCATCTTCCATTCTTCCTTTTCATTCATTAAATTGTCCCTCTCTGCCTTTGTCATTTTCTGAAAATCTTCGTCCGACACTCTCGGACAGGCAGGTGCTCCTTCTTTTATTCCTGAATTCCTTGGTTTCTGACCCTTCTGAGTCTCCCGTAACCTCTGTCCCTCCATTTGATTCTTTCGCGGAAAATACCCTGGTATCTCAGGCCTGATCTGATTTGGGTTTCCCTTCCTTCGACCTCCCGCTGTTGAATTTAGCCTCGGAGAGTTTTCTTCCCTGTGATTCCCTTGATATGTTTGTCGTGGTGCAAAAGAGCTCTGTCTTCTTGATGTTTGTATTATTTTTGTTACAGACCCTGTTTCATAGTCACTCACCCAGGTGACATATGCGTATTTTCGTGGCATTTCAAATTTTTCTGTGGTGCTATTTATTATTTTTATCTGGCCATTATCAGTTGTGAGTCTTAGCTCCTCTTTTTCTGGTAAATTAGTTTTTTTCTCTGTCGTCATCATTAGTTCTTTCTGTGGTGGGGGGGAATGTGGCGTTTGGACAATTTCATCATCCCCCTCCTCCGAGCTTACTTCTATCGGGTTGTTGTCTTTTTCTCTGGGGGGGTGAAGGCTTCCTGAGCTTCTATAAGCATTAATTGTCTCCTCTCGCTTTTTCGCTTCTTCTTCCTGCTTTTTTACAATCTGGTCATAATGTCTCAATTTTTTCTCCACATAGCTCAACTCTTGTCTGTACTGATCGACTTGTTCCTGGAAAGATTGTTTTTGCAATTCTAAAGCTGATCTGTTTGCTATTTCTCCTTCCTTTATTTGGATGTTCTTTTTTATTTCTAATATTTGCAACTCCCTGAGATGTCGTTCCTGATTCCCTTTTTCTTTTTTCCGCCTTTCCTTTTCAGCATTCCTATGCTCTTCCTCAGCCGTTTCACATCTTAATTTTAATTCCTTTAATTCAAACTCAAGGAGAGCGTCTCTTTCTCTGCTCTCATTATTGCTCGGCCCTGTCACATCTCTATACTGATGATAGGCTTCTGCAGCTCTCCTCTCTAACCACATCTGTTGTGCATTATCCTCCCTGAAAGGCACAAGCCCTTCATCATCCTCCTCTTCACTCCCGGAGCTGCCTCCCTCATCCTCAGTAGTTACTAAGTATTTACTACTTAGACCTCCGTCTCCCTCTTCTATTAGTGCATCTATTATGCCCTCGTCTGTGAAATAAGGGGCTGAGGGAGTAAGAGGCATTATTTGTGTAATTATTGTACTGTACGGCGATGCTCCCGCTTGTGGTTCTTCATATGGAGGTGGCTTTGCTGTTTTTATTTGACCCTTGCCTCCGTCTCTTCCTATTGTATCAGACCTTGCGCCCCTCTCTGCTGATTTTGACCTTGGCCGCGTCTTTGACAACACCTTTAATCCTTCTATTTTGTAGCCGAGGTCCTCCTCAGGTATTTTTGCTATTTTTGTATGATGCAGAGACAGGAGGGTGTTTGCTTCTTGAAATTTTTCTCTGGTTTGTAGGACCCATATAATTCGACGTCCTGCACCTTTGCTTAACCAATTCCTCATAGCTTCATATATCATTATCCTGGCCATATTGTCGGGATATCCAAACAATCCGTCTCCCCACGTAGTGGTTACCACTGTTTTTGTTTCTACCGCTTCGAAGACAGCTTCCAATGTTTCTCCTAATTCGTCCCAACTTAATTTTGGATCTTTATCATAAAAACGAGAGTAATACCCATTAACTATCGCTATTACCCCATCATTTTTAATTTCCTCTTTTTCTATCCTTACTTCGTTTGCCGTTTTTCTGGAATACTTTCCTGTCTTAATATCTCTCCTGTTTATATCCTTATTGACTGAGATGGGCCATCGTGTGGCTACCCATCTTGCTACTCCGCCACCGTCTTCCCCACTGGGATTTCTCGGGTTTAGAATAGTACATTTTGGCCCTGATATTTCTGCCACCAATGTGTCTCCTAGGTTTGCTCTTACTGTTGTAATCACGTCATTGAATCTCACAGTTTCAATCTCTCTGCTAAGTACCCTAGTACCGGTGGAGCCTGTTGACAATCCTCCTGTCGAAACTCTTCGAACAGGAGAAAAAAATGGGGAGGTAACGCCCTCCGCCATTGCTTTATCTTACGTTCGTGTCAAAGTATTCCCGTAAGCGGAGACTGAGGTATCTCCTTGAGAAGAGGGCTTCAATAGCCTTTTTCCCCTCTGATTACACGCGTGTTTGAATAGGCTTACCTCAACCTGATTCTTTTAATAAAGGAAACCTTTCTGATTTCGTGTTCAAAGTGTTAGACCTCACACTTCTAATCTCTCACTCTTTTTCTTTGCACACTCTGTCCAGGGTGATCAGGTCTGCCAGAGTAACAATTACTAAAGAGCTGGAGATTTTTCCACTACTTTCGTACTGAGTTATCCTTCATTCCTCATAGGGTGAAAGTCAATCGATTCACCCTCCTCCTACCAAGCAGTATGGTAGGGAAATGAGACTCTCTCTCTCTACTCCTTTATTTAGGGACACTCCGTAGGTTTTCTAATTAGACTCGGTACTCGTTTTATTTTTCCCGGACTAATAGGTTAACTTAGTCGAGCTCCACGTATGGGCGCCATGTCGATAGCCCGCGGGACTTTATAACGGTAGGGGATCTAAAACTGCCGTTCTTAATACAAGAATTCCCCCTCTACCTTGTCACCGAGGCTGGCTGCCTATCCTTTATTATTGTTTTCTAATAAAAGATAAGACTAATTGTACCTCCTCTTATAGGAAGTCTAAGAGTCGTCTCGCTATTTTGTGGGATTGATATTAAGACCCACCGAGTGTAGGTCAAAGCTGGAAACAATTCTTTTTTACAACAGTATGAGCTAGCCCCCCCCCTTTCCCTTCTCTGTGAGGAAAGGAACCGAGGGGGCTTTCACTTACCAGAGGTCTAGGAGTGTATCTTTTTCAAAACCCGGGCGCTGTCTCAGGTGGATGATTGCAGGCGGTTAATTTACTCAAGAAGGCTTCTTAATAGTTAATATATTTTATTAAAGGTTTCACAAAAATTAAACAAAAAGAAAATCAAAAGTCAATCACAAGTTTCAAAGTATCAAAGTCCTGAACTGACAGCCGACAAGAACGGACAGGGGCCTGCCGAACAACCAGAATGTCCGTCTCTAAAAAGCTCTCCCTCTAAAAAGCTCCCGTTCTTAACAATCAGTGAGATATATATAGCAAGAAGCGTGGCGTGATAGTGTGTCATAATTCATGCCCTGACCGCCTTAGCGAATAGGAAAAGAGAATACAAGTACATTTTTTTTTTTTTTTTTTTTTCAATGCCTTACTGGTGTAACAGATGCTTCAAGTTCACTCAGATGTCATGGCATACAAGAGTACAAAAGGTTATGCATATATGCAGATGTCATGGTTCAACGGGAGTACAACAGTGTAAAAGGTTGCACAAGGCGTTTTAGCAAAACACAGTATCCCTTTTTTATAAAAATAGAAGTATTAGCACCAGATGGTCATAACTTTTCTTGTGTAATATTTTTCCTATCATTTTTTATAATAATGGCAGTTTTAATAGGCGTGACACATCAGGACAGGCATATAGCTGTAGTGGTTAAATAAACACTTCTTTGCAGAGTAATGAATGAATGATTAATACACCCAACGTACAACACTTACTATAGCCTGACCTTCATTTTAATGCATTTGAAAATTTTTCGCCCGTTTTTTTTGCCTTACTATAGCCTTACCGGAATTTTGTGGTGCTTAAAAAAAATTTGGCACGTTTTTATGCCTTACTGTAGCCTTACCATCATTGTGAGGCATTTCTAATGTTTTCTCCCTCTTTTATGCGGATAATATGTGGATAATTAGTTTTTTTGCCTTACTATAGCTTTACCTTTGTTTTAATGCGTTTTAATATTTTTCGACCTTTTTTATGCCTTACTATAGCCTTATCTCCGTTTTGACGAGTTTGATATTTTTAAGACAGTTTTTTTTTTTGCCTTACTATAGCCTTACTTTCATTTTAAGGCATTTGAAGATTTTTCTGCCAGTTTTTTTGCCTTACTGTAGCCTTACCCTCATTTTGAGGCATTTCTGATGTTTTCGCCAGTGTTTATGCCTTTCTATAGCCTTACCTCTATTTTGACGAATTTGAAATTTTTTGGCCAGTTTTTTTGCCTTACTATAGCCTTACCTGCGTTTTGACGAGTTTGACATTTTTCGCCTTTTTTTTGCCTTACTGTAGCCTTACCATCATTTTAAGGGCTTTGACATTTTTTTGGCCGTTTTTTTGCCGTTATATAACCTTACATCCATTTTGACGAGTTTGAAAGTTTTTCGCCTGATTTTTAGCCTTACTGTAGCCTTACCGTCATTTTGAGGTGTTTAAAATTTTTTCAACCGTTTTTATGCTTTATTATAGCCTTATCTTCGTTTTGACGAGTTTCAAATTTTTTAGCCGGTTTTTTTGCCTTACTATAGCCTTACCATAATTTTGAGGCGTTTAATATTTTTGTCCTCGTTTTTATGTCTTAATTATAGCCTTTTCACCATTTTGATGAGTTTTACTTTTTTACGCCCGTCTTTTTGCCTTACTATAGCTTTTCCTCTGTTTTGACGAATTAGAATTTTTTTGGCCAGTTTTTGCTTTACAATAGCCTTACCTCCATTTTGACGAGTTTGAAAGTTTTTAGCCAGTTTTATTTGCCTTACTTTAGCCTTACCATCATTTTGAGGTGCTTTAATTTTTTTCGACCGTTTTTATGCTTTACTATAGCCTTACCTCCTTTTTGACGAGTTTGAAATTTTTTCTCCAGTTTTATGCCTTACTATAGCCTTACCTCTGTTTTGACGAGTTTGAAAGTTTTTCACCCATTTTTTTGCTTTACTATAGCCTTACCTGCGTTTTGACAAGTTTAAAATTTTTTAGCCAGTTATTTTGTCTTACGATAGCCTTACTTCTGTTTTGACGAGTTTGAAAGTTTTTCGATCATTTTCATGCCTTACTATAGCCTTACCAGAATTTTGAGGTGTTTGACATTTTTTCGCCTATTTTTATACCTTACTAAAGCCTTACCTCCGTTTTGACGAGTTTGACATTTTTCCACCAGTTTTTGGCCTTACTGTAGCCTTACCATCTTTTGAGGCAGTTCTAATGTTTTCGCCCGTTTTTATGCCTTACTATAGCCTTACCTTTATTTTGACGAATTTGAAATTTTTTGGCCATTTTTTTTCCTTACTATAGCCGTTCCTGCGTTTCGATAAGTTTTACATTTTTTTGCCAGTTTTTTTTGCCTTACTATAGCCTTACCATCATTTTAAGGCGTTTGACATTTTTTTGGCTATTGTTTTGCCTTAATATAACCTTACCTCCATTTTGATGAGTTTGAAAGTTTTTCGCCCATTTTTTTGCTTTACTATAGCCTTACCTCTATTTTGATGAACTTGATTTTTTTTGGCCAGTTTTTTTGCTTTACTATAGCCTTATCTGCGTTTTGACAAGTTTTACATTTTTTAGCCAGTTATTTTGCCTTACGATAGCCTTACTTCCGTTTTGACGAGTTTGACATTTTTCCGCCAGTTTTTTTTGCCTTACTGTAGCCTTACCATCATTTTGAGGTGTTTAACATTTTTTCGACCATTTTTTTGCTTTATTATAGCCTTATCTTTGTTTTGACGAGTTTGAAATTTTTTCGCCCATTTTTTTGCCTTTCTTTAGCCATACCTGCGCTTTGACGAGCTTTGAAATTTTTTCGCCTGATTTTTTGCCTTACTATAGCCTTACCTCCTTTTTGAGGAGTTTGACATTTTTTAGCTAGTTTTTTTTGCCTTACTATATAGCCTTACCATCATTTTGAGGTGCTTTAAATTTTTTTGACCGTTTTTTTGCTTTACTATAGCTTTATCTACGTTTTAACGAGTTTTGAAATTTTTTCGCCTGATTTTTTGTCTTACTATAGCCTTACCTTCGTTTTGACGAGTTTGACAGTTTTCCGTCAGTTTTTTTGCCTTACTGTAGCCTTATCCTCATTTTCAGGCATTTCTAATTTTTTGCCCGTTTTTATGCCTTTCTATAGCCTTACCTCTATTTTGACAAATTTGAAATTTTTTGGCCACTTTTTTTTTTTATCTTACTATAGCCTTACCTTTGTTTTGATGCATTTTAATATTTTTCGACCGTTTTTATGCCTTACGATAACCTTACCCTCATTTTGAGGCGTTTAAAAAGTTTTCGCCCATTTTCATGCCTTACTATAACCTTACCTCCGTTTTGACGATTTTGAAATTTTTTCACCAGTTGTTTTGCCTTACTATAGCCCTACCATCATTTTGAGGTGTTTTAAGTTTTTTCGATCGTTTTTATCCTTTACTATAGACTAATCTCCGTTTTGACGAGTTTGATGTTTTTGAGATAGTTTTTTTTTGCCTTACTGTAGCCTTACCTCTGTTTTGACGAGTTTCAAAGTTTTTCGTTCTTTTTCATGCCTTACTGTAACCTAATCTCCAATTTGATGAGTTTGAAATTTTTTTGCTAGTTTTTTTCTCTTACGATAGCCTTACCTCCGTTTTGACGAGTTTGACATTTTTCCGCCAGTTTTTTTTGCCTTACTGTAGCCTTACCGTCATTTTGAGGTGTTTAAAATTTTTTCGACCGTTTTTATGCTTTATTATAGCCTTATCTTCGTTTTGACGAGTTTTAAATTTTTTTGCCCATTTTTTTTTGCCTTACTATAGCCTTACCTTTGTTTTGATGCGTTTTAATATTTTTCGATCATTTTTATGCCATACTATAGCCTTACCTTCGTTTTGACATGTTTGACAGTTTTTGCCCGTTTTTATGCCTTACTATAGCCTTATCTACGTTTTGACATGTTTGACAGTTTTTGCCCGTTTTTATGCCTTACTATAGCCTTATCTACGTTTTGACGAGTTTGAAAATTTTTGAGCCAGTTTTTTTTTCCTTACTATAGCCTTACCTCCTTTTTGACGAGTTTGACATTTTTCCGCCTCCTTTTTTTTTTGCCTTAATGTAGCCTTACCATCATTTTGAGGCATTTCTAATGTTCTTGCCCGTTTTCATGCCTTACGATAGCCTTACCTCTGTTTTAAGGAGTTTAACATTTTTTAGCCAGTTTTTTTGCCTTACTATAGCCTTACCATCATTTTAAGGCGTTGACATTTTTTTGGCCGTTTTTTGCCTTAATATTACCTTACCTGCGTTTTGACAAGTTTTAAATTTTTTAGCCAGTTATTTTGCCTTACTATAGCCTTACCTCCGTTTTGACGAGTTTCAAAGTTTTTCGTTCTTTTTCATGCCTTACTGTAGCCTAATCTCCGACTTGACGAGTTTGATATTTTTAGACAGTTTTTTTGCCTCACTATAGTCTTACCTTCATTTTAAGGCATTTGAAAATTTTTTGCCTGTTTTTTTTTGCCTTACGATAATCTTACCTCCGTTTTGACGAGTTTGAATATTTTCCGGCCATTTTTTTTTGCCTTACTAAAGCCTTACCTTTGTTTTGACGAATTTGACATTTTTCCGCCATTTTTTTTGCCTTATTATAGCTTTACCATCATTTTGAGGCATTCCTCATGTTTTTGCCCGTTTTCATGTTTTACTATAGCTGTACCTCCGTTTTGACGAGTTTTAATTTTTTTAAGCCAGTTTTTTTGCCTTACTATAGCCTTTCCTGCATTTTGACGAGTTTAAGATTTTATCGCCAGTTTTTTTTGCCTTACTTTAGCCTCCCTTCATTTTAAGGCATTTGAGAAATTTTCGCCCTGTTTTTTTCCCTTACTATAGCCTTACCTCCGTTTTGACGAGTTTATAATTTTTTAGCCAGTTTTTTTGCCTTACTATAGACTTACCGTCATTTTGATGCATTTGACATTTTTTTGGCCGTTTTTTGCCTTACGATAGCATTACTCTCATTTTGAGGCGTTTAAAATGTTTTTGCACGTTTTTATGCCTTACTATTGACTTAACTTCGTTTTGACGAGTTTGAAATTTTTTAGCCAGTTTTTTTGCCTTACTATAGCCTTACCTTTGTTTTGATGTGTTTTAATATTTTTCGACCATTTTTATGCCATACTATAGCCTTACCTCCGTTTTGACGAGTTTAAAAAAAATTTTCCCCGTTTTTTTTTGCCTTACTAAAGCCTTTCCATCATTTTGAGGCTTTTGATATTTTTTTGCCCATTTTTATGCCTTACTATAGCCTAACTTAATTTTGAGGCTTTTGAAATTTTTGGTCCATTTTTTTGCCAGTTTTTATGCCCTACTATAGCCTTACCCTCATTTTGAGGCGTTTAAAATGTTTTTGCTCGTTTTTATGCCTTACTTTAGCCTTATGCTATGCTAGCAGACATGCTACCTTCATTTTGAGGTGTTTGATATTTTCGTCCTCATTTTTATGCCTTAATTATAGCCTTTTCTCCATTTTGACGAGTTTTACTTTTTTCGCCCGTCTTCATGCCTTACTATAGCCTTTCCTGTTTTGACAAATTTGAATTTTTTTGGCCAGTTTTTTTTGCTTTACTATAGCCTTACCTGCTTTTTGACGAGTTTTCCATTTTTTTCGCCAGTTTTTTTGCCTTATTAGTGTTACCATAATTTTGAGGCGTTTGAGATTTTCTTGCTCATTTTTTTCCCTGACTATAGCCATACCTCCGTGTTGACGAGTTTGAAATTTTTCGCCATTTTTTTTGGCTTACTATAGCCTTTCCTCCGTTTTGGCGAACTTTCCATTTTTTCACCAGTGTTTTTGCCTTACCATCATTTTGAGGCATTAAAAATGTTTTCGCTCGTATTAATGCCTTACTATAGCCTTACCTCCGTTTTGACGAGTTTAATAATTTTTTTGCCCATTTTTTTTTGCCTTACTAAAGCCTTACCATCGTTTTGAGGCTTTTGATCTTTTTTTGCCCATTTTTATGCCTTACTATAGCCTAACTTAATTTTGAGGCTTTTGAAATTTTTCGTCCATTTTTTTTGCCAGTTTTTATGCCCTACTATAGCCTTTCCCTCATTTTGAGGCGTTTAAAATGTTTTTGCTCGTTTTTTTGCCTTACTTTAGCCCTATATCCGTTTTGACGAGTTTGAAATTTTGTAGCCAGTTTGTTTTACCTTACTGTAGCCATACCTTCATTTTGAGGTGTTTGACATTTTTTTGCCAGTTGTTTTTGCCTTACTATACCCTTACCTCTGTTTTGACGAGTTTGAAAGTTTTTCGATCGTTTTCATGCCTTACTATAGCCTAACTTAATTTTGAGGCGTTTGAAATGTTTTCACCCGTATTAACAGCTTGCTATAGCCTTTCCTCCGTTTTGACGAGTTTGATATTTTTTTTGCCCATTTTTATGCCTTACTATAGCCTAAATTAATTTTGAGGCGTTTGAAATTTTTCGCCCATTTTTTTTGGCAGTTTTTATGTCTTACCACAGCCTTACCATCGTTTTGAGACGTTTACATTTTTTTAGCCTTACTATAGCCTTACCCTCTTTTTGAGGCTTTTAAAAAATTTTTGCCCATTTTTATGCCTTACTATAGCCTTACGTCTATTTATTCTCTTTACTCAGAGGTTAGCGTCACAATTTAACGAGTAAAAACAAGGCAATGCATGTGTAAAAAACATTTTATTCCACAGGTAAATTCACATTAAATTCCATCTTACTCCAGTGTATAAAACACATATAAAAGTTAATTACTATTAGTTTAAAAATCTAAAGGCTAAGCATAAACTATATTCATTCTTTAATTTTTCATATAATAATTTAAAGATATATTCTTCACTGTTAGTTCAGTTAAATGCTTTTTTGTTCTATCTCAGTTTTTGCAAACTACAGTCCAATATATTCTGTAGGAAACATTAAAATATTTAGATAAAATGTGTTTTATAGGAAATATAGAAAGAGATTAAATAATGTGTTGAACTTAGTCGCACTAATAAAGATTCCGGCAACAAATCCATGAAGAACAGATCATGGCGTGTAATGTGAGGAAGAATCTGGTTTCTTCCTGTCACTGTCAAAATAAGGGTGTGAACTAGAGATGTAACGATTCACTCAACTCCCGATACGATTCGATTCACGATACTGGGTTCACGAAACGATTCTCTTACGATTTATTTTACAAAATGAGACTGTAGACAAATTTTTTTAGAAAATACTGTATTATTTTCCTTTTATTTTTCATTGTCAAAAGAATTCCTTGATAAACTATTCAAAACAATGCAATTTAACTAAAAATAAATCTTGAATGAAATAAATAAAGGAATAATACAAATGAAAATGAAGCCTATTAATTTAAATTCTGGTTCGATAATAAACAATACAAAACTACATAATAGTTCTTTTTCTTTTAAAAGTGCAACTGAAAATGTATTTTGTACCTTAACAATTGGACTTTAAAAAAAACCAAAAAAAAAACGTGATTGCAATGATTTACGTCATATTTGTTTGGACCAGCAGAGGGCGCTGGTAACACAGTGGTCGGTTGACATGCAGATATCTTTCAGTGAAGAAGAGATGCTATGCTAGCAGACAGAGCTAATAGAAAAACATGACTTTTACAGATATTCAAGTAATATTACAGATATTCTTTCGGTGCTTAAGGGGTAATGAATCATTTATTAACATATTTAAGAGTAGAAGGCGGCCAGAAAGAAAGTATTAGCAGACTCCGCCCACCGCCTACACTCTGCTGGTTAAAAAAGTACTGTGATTCAATTTTCAGAAAATCAATATCAACCGTGATACCTATGAATCGATTTTTAACTGCCTTACGATAAATCGTTACATCTCTAGTGTGAACGTTTCAAAAGAAGGACCTTTAATGGTCCTCTAATGACAGGAACTAAACACAGAACACATGAGGTCACGTTTACACTCAGTCACTGTTTGAGAGTCTTTAGGGCGTGGTTTGGACCACTAAGTGTCCACTGGTCTGCTGGTCCTGCTGGTCTTGCTCAGATGTTCCAGTCTGTACTGGACCTCCATCTCCTCCATCCAGGAGGAGCTCCAGTCCCACACAGGAACTGGTTCCAGATCCCCAAACGAATCCCTCTCAGGATGGAAGGACGGGTAGAACGCACTGAGGGGGGACGCTGGAGGAGAAATATCTACACACACACACACACACACACACACACACACACACACACACACATGATTCTGTCCAATCAATGCTTCTGAAATCTCACGTGATCAAACGTGATTTAACAAAACCAAAGAAGAAGAACACAAGACGAAGGATGGAAGTCCACCTTCAAAAGCAGATGTTCTCAAAGTCCCCCCTTATGCCAACATTTGACTTATAAACTATCAAAAAAACATCTATAGATCATAATTATAAATGAACGAGTGATAACACACATTTTAATGAATATCATTTTGTAAATAAGTGGAAATAAACAATATTTAATTCAGTAGTTTACAACCTTGAAATCAAGAGTTTCTGGTGACCCCAAAGACATTTGTTTTAATTAATGTTAATAATAATAATAATAATAATAATAATAATAATAATAATAATAATAATAATAATAATAATAATAATAATAATAATAATAATTTAAAAATCATGCCTGGGTTCAGACCAACACTGACTCTTTATTTGTCCATTTTCCTCTCTCTCTCTCTCTAGTACCCACTGTAGTGCCATTACATAACCCTAGGGGTACACGTACCCCCATTTGAGAAACACTGTTCTAGTGGACAATCGAATAGAATAATGGTGGTTTTTGCTTCTTCATTGGTGGAAAAATCTTGATATAAGAAGAAAAGATTGTGGGAAAAATCATGGAAACAGTGTGAAGCTTTAGCGAGCTAAAGGTGAGTTTTTCAGTTTTTCAGCTAATGCTAATGCTAATGCTATTAGCATAGTAAATAAAACCTAAACCTAACTTTGGAAGCTGTTAATTTTTTCAAAGCAGCACATGTTTGTTTACCTGCTTCTGTGTGGACAAGACCTTAACAAACGATTTCAGTTGTTATGCTGCTCAGATAAGCCTGAATCTGATAAGTCTGTCTTCACTAAGCCTGGAAACAAAGTCACTGCAGTCTTGTTTGTTTGAGCCACAATTAATCTAACACATGCAGTGAGTAAAATCTGTAAATATCAGTCAAACTTTTGCATTTTGAATATTCTCTATGTTTTTTTGTAATTCAAAATGTTAAACCCGTTAGACTTTGATGACACGTGACCTGATTCTATGTCTGTCCTAATCCTCCAGATTACAGAGCATCTGTGTCATAGCTGTGAGACATTTATAGAAACCATTACACTGTGTTTTTACTGTGAATAAAGAACCCAGAGTGTGTTTAGTAACAGGTGAAGGCTGGATGGAGCCTGCAGATGGAGAGCAGGGTGATGTATTTCACTGACAGATTGAAGTGAATGTGAAGAAGACACATGAACAGCATCACATACATGCACCTGTGTGGACACTTTAGAACATAATGTATCTTCATTATAGTAACAACTTCCAACTGTAACTAGAATCTCTCTGAGCTCTGCAGTATCAACTGAGGTCATTTATATGTTGATCAACAGCACCATCTAGTGGAAAAAAGATTTAAAAAAAAAACAACAAAACAAAGAAAAACAAAAGGTTCTGCTAATGCTGCACATTAATTGTTTGGTCTGGTGCTCTTAAAAAAAAAAACATTTTAAGCAAACATTACTTTTTTCCTATTATTAATTTAAAAACTAATTGAATATATATATATATATATATATATATATATATATATATATATATATATATATATATACATATATATATATATACATATATATATATATATATATATATATATATATATATTTAAAACTAAAAAATGAATAAATCTCACATTAATCGTTTTCAAAGTAGAGTCAGTGGAATCTGAGATGAGATTATTTGCTTTATACAGACGCTAACGTTTGCATGAAAGGAGGATAAAGTGGAATGATTCCTACTGAAGGGTGTAGACGTACTGAAGCCTGTTGGATTCACTATTTTCTGAATAATTTATTTTTTTGGGCTGTTTTTCAGAAAATTATTTTTTTCCTTCTGTTTTTCGGAGTAATTTTATTTTTTTTCAGAATAAATTTTCCTGTTTTTCAGAGTATTTTTTTCAGTTCTTCTAAGTAAATTTTCTTCTGAAATTTTTCTGAATTATTGAGACACTTGGAAATCCTGTGAGAACATCCATCCTATGGCGACTCTATGCTGCACGCTTTAACTCTCGACCCATTCCAGGTAAATTATTACAGTATTTTCATCAGTTCTGATGGTATTTATAGTGACCATGTTTCAGCCTAAATGCACTTAAAGGAGACAAATCATGGTTATAAATCCTTCCTTTTTACATATAAATCATACAGTTGTGGTCTATATAAAGCAGAACTGCAATGCTTGGGTCTGAATTCCTCATTATTATAGCTCCACCCCTTTTCTGCCCCTTTTCTGATGTTCTTCTGAGAGCAACTCATTTTGGTGCTGTCTCTTTAAATGCAAATGAGACACTCCATACCCCGCCCACTCTCCAGGTTACAGAGGTGACACTCAGTTCAACTCCACCCTGTTTGGCCATTTTTGTAGTTTGATAGAAGAGATGCAATTATGTAGCGGCGCAGAAAATGTTTATTCACACGTTATTTACAAAATGTCAACAACGTTAGACTTGTCCATCCAGCCTTACATGTTCCAGCCAGAGTCTGACCCAGTGGAGCGAGATGAAAATGAAGATGATGAACCTGCAGAACCCTAACAAGTGAGCTAACACAAGCACCGAGCTAACGCTAGCGCCAAGCTAACGCTAGCGCCAAGCTAACACTAGCGCCAAGCTAACGCTAGCGCCAAGCTAACTTCACGAAATGCATTTTAATACTGTTTAATAAAAGCCAGAAATAAAAATGGCGGATTGCTCGAAGTGTTGGGCCTGGAGTCGATGAACTAATTTGGCAGTTCTGCTGCAAATACTGTGACGTTATTGTTCAAAAAACGTAATAGAGAATAGAAAAATCAAAACAGATGGAAAAATATGACCAAAACAGAATATAAAGATATCAACGGAGCACCTGAAGAGATTAATTTGAACTTTTCTGTACTTCTAAACACTCTAAATATACAACAAAATGCATTTAAGGGCTAAAAAAGTGGATTTAGTATGATATGTCCTCTTTAAATGCATCGTTTTCTATCCATAGAACATTCCATATGTGTCCAATCCTGGAGGAATGTCGCTATGTCCCTCAGATCTGAATTTTCTTTCCTTCTGAACAACCATAAAGTCCTCAGATATCTGTGTTAAGTCCATCATTATGATGTAAAGATGGAACTATTAAAGGGTATATTTTTTATCAAATTAAACAAACCGCCCATGTTTGCTCTCAATAAAGAAATAGATGCAAAAAAAAAATGCCTGAAAATAAATCAATTCATTTATTAATAATTCAGAAAAAAAAACTGTTGTTTTTTTCAAGTGAATGCGTTACGCTTCCATATAGACGTGTGTGTGTGTGCGTGTGTACCTGACATTGACGCTCCACTCGTGCTCCGCCCCCCCTCCATTAGGCGTGCGAGGCTCCTGCTGTCATTGGTGTAGTAATAGCTGCTGTCGTCCAATGAGCTGATGAGGCTGGTGCGCGCGCTGTTGCCATGGTCACTGTCCATCACGGAGCTCCAGCTGTTCCACAGAGAGCCGTCCCATTCACTGTAGCAGGATGAGGGCGTGGCCTGGAGACGGGCATGGTGCAGCAACATCAGGGGGGGGTCACCTTCATCTGCACTATCATCATACTCCTCCTCCTCCAGCAGGGGGGCGGGGCCTGGTTCACAGAGGTAGTTGAGGGCGTGGCCAAAGTGATGGGGCTGGGAGGGGCGGGGCTGAGGCAGGATGCTGCAGTTAGGGAGGACCAATCAGAGTGCGTGAATAGAGCTGGTCGTTAGCAGTGTTGGGTAAATGTAATAAGTTACATATTACTACCGTAGTTACTTTTTTTTTTTTTTTTTACCTTGTCTGCACATGCTGTCAAAGGTCAACACTACAAGAAGTGCAATATTTTTAAAGACAGTAATGCATATTTTGTTATTGCACTCAAATAAATTTATTCATTTTATTGCTTAATTGTGACCATCACCAGCCCTCCCTAAGGAAGGGTAAGAAATCTTTTATTATAGGGAGGATATAAAAAGGGAGAGCAGTGTTACACCTAGGGGGAGGGGAAAGGGAGCAGGGAGGAGAGACTCAAGGTAGGAAATAGAAATGGTGGGGAAGAATAGATTATTTTACAGTGAGGGTGAGATGTGAAGTTGTAGAACAAGTGTGAAGTTTAGCTATAATGGTGGTGGCTGTGGACAGGGGGAATGAGTGAGTGGTAGTATCTAAAGCAGGTATTTGGGATTAACGGGTCTAAAGTTAAGCCCAGTATGAGTTTTATCTCACATCCCAAGGTGTGCCAGTGCATCGTAGACCAGTATATGTGCAAAAAAACGCTACCGCAAACCCAGGAACTGCCCCGGGCCCGCATATGCAGCCAGGACAGCGGAAAGAGCGGGGGCCAGGGAGCCCCAGGCCACCATTCACGGCCGAACAGCCCCCCAGACGCCCCCAAGATCCCAGGCCGAGAGGCAGCCACCGCCCCCCACACACACTTCCAAGGAAGGGGGGGTGGGGGACTCGGCCCACCACGCCAGCCGCACCCTCAGAGAAGGCGCCCAGCCTAGCGGGCGAAGCAACCCACAGGAACACCCCGCCACCCAACAACCCAGGACGCAAGAGCAGCCACCCCCAGCGCCACCCCCACCCCGGACTCCCCGTCCTGAGGCCATGAACCCCATCACCCCAGGCCCCAGATGAGCCAACCCCCAAGCTACCCACCCGGTGCAGCAATGCCTGCCCCCCAAGCAAAGGCCTCAGCCCCCCCACCAGCCGACAGGAGCCCCCCACGCCAAACCCAACGGAAGAGCAGGCACCGAGCAAAGGCGGAGGAGGGGGGGAGGACGAGACAGGGGGACAGAGGGCAAGAGCAAAGAGTGGCAGAGAAACACGCAGGCCCCCATTCCCAAGGGCCACCCAGATGTGCACGGAGGGGGCAGGTGAGCAACACCAAACCGCCCAGGAACCACAAGAGCACCCGAAAGGGATGCACGCCCAAGCAGAGGCACCCAAAACACCCCAGCAACCCACCCAAGCCACCCAGGTCAAGGCCACCCCACAAGCCCATGGAGGTCCAGGACTACAGTTAGAGTGTGTTAGTAAAGAGTGGTGCTGGCAGTTGCTTGCAGGTTAGATCATCAGGCTAAAAACAAAAAAATCAAGATTCAGTCCAACGCTCCTCAAAACAGGTTATTTTATTTTTTCTGAGAGCAGACATCTTTTCCATGAAAATAAATTCTATGAGGAGATTTCGCCATTGGTTTATGCTCAACGATTTTTTATCTTTCCAATTCACTAATATTGTTTTTTTTGCTATGGCGAGTGCCGCAAGGATGGATTGTGATTGGTTTACTGGAATATCAAGCATCGTCAGGTCTCCTAACAGACATAGATTTGGAGATAGAGGAATCCTGGAGTCCAAAATGGAGGACAGTTTTTCAGTAATTAGAAACCAAAACTGTTGAACTGGTGAACGGCATGTAAATATGAATCAGCTGTTCCCTGGGTGCACTGAGAGCAGATGTCTGTTGGGGAGAAGCCCATTTTATACATTTTCTGTTGGGTAATGTGGGATCTGTGGAGGACCTTGTATTGAATTAGCTGAAGATTTGTGTTTTTAGTCATCTTAAAGGTATTGCAACAAATTTCTGTCCAGAAATCGGTGTTCGTAGTGACTGAAAGTTCAGCTTCCCAGGGTGGAGGCAATCAGTGGGTTTTTAAAGCAGTTATGATGTTTGAGGGTTGCAGAGACAAAAGGGAGATCAGAGAGTTTAATATGTTTGCAGTCTAGTTGTTCTATTTCTAGCCAGGTGTTGTGGTATCTCTTGGTTTTAGCCATTCTGTTAAATATAATACATGGTTTGCTAATTAATAATGCATGAAATTAGGGGCTTCCAACCCACCCCCGCTTTTATTTTTTTGAAGAGTTGAAAGACTTATTTTGGGTTTTTTATTCCTAGCATAGAATTTTGTAATTGCAGAATCTAATCTTTTGAACCGTTGTGTTGGTGGTTTCAGTGGATCATAGAGAACAGATAGTTTATTTTAGGTAAGATTTTCATTTTAACTGAGGCTATTCTGCCAAGGAGTGAGATGTGGAGATTGTTCCATCTCCGCAGATCTTCTGTGACTTTATCCAACAGTGGGTCTAGGTTCAGTTTAATTAATTCATTTAGGTTTGGTGATATATTTAAGCCTAGATATTTAATTATATTTGTGGGGGAGGGGTATTGTGGGTTTTGGGTTGCTGGGTTCCATGAATTTTTCGTTAAAGGAAGGATTGATGATTTTGACCAGTTAATGGAATAGTCTGATAGTTTAGAGAAGCTGTTTATTAGTTTAAATAATTCTTCTAATGAGGATTGGGGTTCTTCCAAATAGAGTAAAATATCATCCGCATAAAGATTAATTTTGTGTTCTGAGATGGATGAGTGGATTCCTTTAATAACAGTATTCTGATGAACAGCTGCTGCGAGAGGTTCAACAAATATTGCAAAAAGCAAAGGTGAGAGTGGGCAACCTTGTCTGGTTCCCCTCTGCAGTGTGAAGCTTTGGGATGTTATTTTGTTTGTGGTTACTGAGGCCTTAGGTTTAGAGTATTCGGTGGAGATCCATTGTATGAATGATTCTCCAAAGCCAAATTTGCCAAGGACAGCAAGAAGGAACGACCAGTTGACTCTATCAAATGCTTTTTCTGCATCTAGTGACAAGATTATTGTTTTCTTTTTAAAGTTCTGTGCCATGTTGATCAAATTAAACAGTCTTCTAACATTGTCTGTGGAGTGTCTATTTTTAATAAATCCTGTCTGGTCTTGGTATATAATTGACTGTACGACTTTCTCTAACCTGGATGTGAGTGCTTTGGAAATCATTTTTATGTCTGTGTTAATAAGTGAGATGGGACGGTAGCTTGAGGGTAACATGGGGTTTTTGTCTGGTTTAAGTAGTAATTTAATGTTTGCTGTATTCATGTGACCTCCTACATAACCTTTATTTTTAATCTATGTTACTACACAGAAAAAGAGCGGAGCCAGCATTGACCAGAAATGTTTTAAGAATTCAGCAGGGAACCCATCTGGACCTGGTGCTTTGCCTGTTGACATGCTATCCAAAGCATTTTGTAGTTCTTGTAAGGTTAATGGTGAGTCTAAGGTGGTTTTCTGCTCTATGGTGAGCTGTGGTAGGTTTAAGTTATTGAGGGAGGTTTTCATATCTTCAGGGTCAGGGTTTAAGTTTGATGAGTATAGGTTTTGATAATAATCTTGAAAAACCATTAATGTCCTGATGTAAGTTTAAAGTTTGACCTGAATTATCAGAAATTGCCACTATGAAATAGTTCTCTTTGTTGTGTTTAAGCTGATTTGCTAAATATTTGCCTGATTTACCGTAGTTACTTTTGAAAAACTGCCTCAAGTAAGTGACAATATGTCACAAGCAAAGTTTATTGAGTCTACGCCGTCTCTGCTCTAGTTTGCCCCCAGCGGCTGCATATACTCTCCCCCTCTTTGCCCAGCCCCCGTCCCGTACCCCCTGCCTCCGGACCCACGACCAGCCCCCACCTGCCCATGTGCTATGTTTCGTGACTGTGACTGCGTGTTATCTTAACTGTGTTTTTGTAGCTGAGAGGTTTTTTCCTGGTTCTGTACTTTGTTCTCCTTTGGGGAAATCAGTTCATAATATGCTTTTTTCCCCTCACCTCTCTTTATGTTGTTTTCCCATTTTTCATCTAAATCTGGGGCGTGTCCAATGCCCACAGTTCTCCTGTTCTTGTCTCCCATGTAATTTGTGACTGTTCTTCCATGTTCTCTTTAGACGGGATGATAGTGAAATGTTTGACAGCACTTCGTGGTTTTTACCTGTGAAAAGTGTTCTATAAATAAAGATTACTGACTACTTATTTACAGTAATGCGTGACACCCAATGATGATGATGATGATGATGATGATGATGATGATGATGATGTACCTGTGTCTCTCTGCTTTAGGGCTCAGCTCCAGGTATTCCGAGGCGTTCTGAGTCGTCAGAGCGTCCTGTAGGACAGCAGAGAGCCCTCTGGAGGAGGAGCTACCAGGTTTACAGACTGCACCGGGTGGTCCTTGGGGGCCTGATGATGGACATACAGACTGTAGAGAGCCCATGTCTACTGTCAGTTTAGTGGAACGACTGGAGCTGAGGGACGACACACAGACACACACAGACAGATATAAGCTATTAGCTGTCTGTAGACATCAAAACACTTCTTTAATACACAACAAGGACGTACACACAAAAACACATTATAGAAGCAGATAATGCATCTAAATATATACATTAACAAATGTTTTAGATTAAATAAAATGCTTTTATCAGCTAAATCTACATTAAAAACACAAGACAATACTAGGAATAATATTCAATCAAATACTAAAAAATAAACGTATAAATGAGCAGGTGTTGATAAATATGGCAGCTAAATTCCATCGTCATTAACTTGTTATGCCCTCCTGTGTCTATTATGCCTTTAACAAATACCCTAACTGTCATGAGTCTGCTTATTTAGTCACTCCTTGTTCCTTGATTTTGCCTGTTCCTGTCCATGTTGTCCTGCCTGCCCAGTTTTCCTGCTCTCCACAGCTGCTCCTCATTCCCTCGTCAAGTCGGAGGAGGATATACAGTATATACTCCCTCAGTTCAGTCAGTCTCTTGCTAGATTGTCAACCTGTGAAGAGAGACTTTCAAGCTCTTTGAAATTATTTAGAGTTCCTGATTCTGATTGTTAAGTGTGGAATCTGTGTTCCTTATTAATAAACAACTCCGATTGGGGAATATTTCAGTTATCCTCCTTGTTTTGTTTGGGGCCCGTTTATCAATCTTTTAGATATTTCAGTTTCTTCCTACTCCTTCCTGCGTTGCATTTGAGTTCTTCTGTATACCCGTGATAATACAATCTAGCCACGCTATGAACTCAGCATCACAGAAGGAAAGCCCAATGGAGCGGCTAGACAGACTAGAGAAGTGTATGGAGCAACATCAGGCTCAGTTACAATCTGCTACTTCTGATGTTCGTCAGTCGGCTGCAGCTAATGATCAAACCATTGCTACTCTGTCTGCTCAGATCCAACAGCTGGCAGTTACTGTCACTCAGTTAGTCACTGCTGTTGATCCCAATCCTGCACCAGCTCCGCCCTCTGCTGATCTTGCTCCTCCAGTACCAGTTTCTGAACCTCGAGTGGGTACCCCAGAGCGCTATGGTGGTGACCCTGAAGGATGTAATCCTTTTCTGACAAACTGCTCCATACTCTTTGCCCTACAACCACATACATTTTCCAACGAGAGAGCCAAGGTGGCTTTTGCCATAAATCATCTTACTGAAAGGGCTCGGCTGTGGGGAACAGCTGAGTGGGAGCGACAGACACCTGCTTGTTCTTCCTTCCAGGCCTTTGCGGATGAACTTCTTCGTAAAGTTTTTGGTGAAACCTCTTTAGGTCTGGACGCAGGGGGAGGTCTACTAAGGATGCGACAAGGGACCCGCACTGTTTCTGGTTATTCTATTGATTTCCGGACCCGAGCCCTTCAGAGCCAGTGGAATGCCGCTGCCCAAACGGATGCTTATCTCCTGGGTCTGAATGAATACATCAAAGATAAGCTGGTTTCACATGACCTTCCCTCATCTCTTGATAAATTGATTGAGTTTGCCACCAGATTGGATCGTCGTATCCAAGCCCGACGGCAGGAAAAGAGGCACAGAATTCCTGAGCGACTTCCTGTTCCACGACCACGTCCTCCAGTAGATGTAAACCACTTTCCGGCTCCTCACGATGATGGTCCCGAGCCTATGCAGGTGGGCCGAACCAGCCTTTCGCCAGAGGAGCGAGAACATCGTCGCCAGAGACATCTCTGCCTTTATTGTGGAAAGCCCGGCCATTACGTTTTCAGATGTCCGGTAAAAGGGGCACGCTCATCAGTAGAAAGGGGAGTACTGATGAGTCTTTCCTCCACACCATCCCCTATCAAACGACCCCACTTCCAGGCTCGCCTGTTGCTCAAACGTGGTACTCACACCCTGGCTACTTTGATAGATTCAGGCTCTGATATTTGCCTTTTGGATGAAAACCTGGCCGAACAATTAGAGATCGAAAGCGTTCATCTTCCTATTATCTGTTCCTGCTAATGCTCTGGACGGCAGACTCCTGGGTACTATCACACATCGCACAGTTCCTGTTCATCTGATACTGGCTGGCAGGCACCATGAGACTGTCCAGTTTCACATCCTGAAGACTCCACAACATCCTGTTATTCTGGGGTTCCCTTGGCTTCTCCGACATAACCCGCATATCGACTGGTCTACGGGTTCCTTTATTAGTTGGAGTCCGTATTGCCATCAGATCTGCCTGAAACAAGCTCTATCAGCTCTACTACGCAGTGACACCTCTGGTCCTCCATCTGATCTACAAGGGGTGCCAGAGGAGTATCATGATCTCCAAGAGGTGTTCAGTAGGACTAGGGCTACCTCACTTCCTCCACATCGTTCGTACGATTATAGCATTGACCTGCTACCTGGAACATCACCTCCTCGTGGTCGTATTTACTCCCTGTCAGGACCTGAAAGAGAAGTAATGGAAAAGTATGTCAATGAGTCTCTGGCTGCAGGCTTAATCAGGCCCTCCTCATCTCCCACTGGAGCAGGCTTCTTCTTTGTTGAGAAGAAAGATAAGACGCTAAGGCCGTGCATCGACTACAGAGGGCTTAACAACATCACTGTCAAGAACCGCTATCCTCTTCCGCTCATCTCATCAGCATTTGAACTCCTGCAGGATGCGGTCATTTTCACTAAACTTGACCTACGCAATGCTTACCATTTGGTCCGAATTCGGGAAGGGGATGAGTGGAAGACTGCTTTTAACACTCCTATTGGACACTACGAGTATCTGGTTATGCCTTTCGGTCTCACCAACGCTCCCGCAGTTTTCCAGGCCCTGGTTAATGATGTTCTCCGTGACATGTTAAACCAGTATGTTTTTGTTTACCTCGACGACATCCTGATTTTCTCAAGGTCCAAGGAAGAACACGTTCATCACGTCCAATCCGTACTGCAACGCCTGCTTGCAAACTCACTCTTTGTCAAGGCAGAAAAGTGTGCGTTCCATACCCCATCTGTTGCTTTTCTTGGTTATGTCATTGGTCAGGGAAGCATTTCCATGGACCCCTCCAAGGTCGAAGCAGTTGCGTCCTGGCCTGTTCCTGAGTCCCGTAAGATGTTACAGCGCTTCCTTGGGTTCGCAAACTTTTACCGAAAGTTCATCCGGGGTTACAGTTCGGTTGCTGCTCCACTCACAGCACATACCTCTTCCAAAGTACCCTACAGGTGGTCTTCAGAGGCGGAGGAGGCCTTTAAGTCACTAAAGAAGCATTTCACCTCTGCCCCCATTCTTAGGGTTCCGGATCCTGAAGGGCAGTTTGTGGTGGAAGTCGACGCTTCTGATGTGGGTGTGGGGGCAGTTTTGTCTCAACGAGCACCTGATGTTCAGAAGCTGCACCCCTGCGCCTTCTACTCTCGACAGTTAATATCAGCAGAGAGGAACTATGACATTGGTAATCGGGAACTGCTGGCAGTTAAATTGGCCTTGGAGGAGTGGAGACACTGGCTCGAAGGCAGCAAGGTGCCATTTCTGATATGAACAGATCACAAGAATCTGGAATATCTTCAGTCTGCAAAACGCCTCAACTCTCGGCAGGCCCGGTGGGCTCTGTTTCTCACTAGGTTCAATTTCACTCTGTCCTATCGACCTGGTTCTCGCAACACTAAGCCGGATTCGCTGTCCCGCCAGTTCTCCACCTCGGAAGTCTCCACTGCAGAACCCGAGACAATCCTGTCCAACTCCCACATGGTTGCCATCCTCACATGGGACGTGGAGGAAACGGGTCAAAGCTGCTCTGGAGGACAGTCCTGGACCCAGCACCTGCCCTGACAACCTTCTCTTTGTTCCTCAACATCTCCGGTCGGATGTTCTGCAATGGGCCCACAGTTCTAAACTCACATGTCACCCTGGCATCCAGCGGACTAAAGAGTTCCTGCGGCAAAGGTTTTGGTGGGCTTCCCTGGATGAAGACACCAGAGATTTTGTCAATTCCTGTCCTGTATGCAATCAGTCAAAACCTACACACCAAGCACCTGCTGGACATCTTCATTCCCTACCTGTTCCTCATCGACCTTGGTCCCATATATCTCTTGACTTTGTTACCGGCTTACCTGCTTCTGACGGACACACCACCATCCTGACAGTCGTTGATTGTTTTAGTAAGATGGCTCATTTCATTCCTCTTCCTAAACTTCCATCGGCGAAGGAGACCGCCCAACTTATGTTGCTAAATGTTTTTCGTCTGCACGGACTACCTACTGATATTGTCTCGGATCGGGGCCCACAATTCACCTCCATTTTCTGGCGGGAGTTCTGTTTGCTTCTAGGAGCCACTGGCAGCTTGTCATCAGGATACCATCCTCAATCAACTGGCCAAACCGAAAGAATTAACCAATAGATGGAAACCATTTTGCGTTGTATGACTTCCAGAAGTCCGTCCTCCTGGTCCCAACAGTTACTGTGGGTCGAGTACTCGCATAACACTCTGCAAAGTACGGCCACAGGCCTTTCACCATTTCAATGTGCATATGGGTATCAGCCACCCTTATTTCTATCCCAAGAGAAAGAAGCATCTTGCCCATCTGTTCAGGCCTTCATCAAACGCTGCTACAGGACCTGGAAACAGGCACGAAAAGCCCTGCTCCGTTCAGCACATCGTTACTCTGCTTCTGCTAATTGCCGCCGCTCTGAGGCTCCTGTATACCAAGTAGGCCAGATGGTTTGGCTTTCCACAAAGAATCTCCCTCTTAGAGTTGAGTCCAAGAAACTCGCTCCAAGGTTCATTGGTCCTTTTGAAATTGAGAAGGTGGTCAACCCTGTGGCTGTGCGCCTCAAGTTACCCAGGGCCATGCGTATTAATGCCACTTTCCATGTCTTGAAGGTTAAACCTGTCCATGAAAGTCCTCTTGCTCCCGCCCTACCTCCTCCACCACCAACGCGTCTGATTGATGGGGAACCCGCATACACGGTTCGACGCCTTCTCTGTTCCAGGCGCCGTGGCAGAAGACTCCAATACCTAATCGACTGGGAGGGGTATGATCCTGAGGAGCGATGTTGGGTACCTGCCAGGTTTATCTTGGACCCGCATCTCATTCGAGCCTTCCATGAGCAGCATCCGGATCAACCTTCGATGGCCGTCACTGCTTCTGGCCGATCTGGTTCTGGGGTGCCTTCTGTCCTTCATCCTGCGGCCTTTGATGACCAGCTGGACAACAGTGGTTCTGTGGAGGAATCGAGTGGTGGTTCTTCTGTCTGTTCGGAGGGTGGTTCGGGGCATTCTGAGGAGTTCTGACCCTCCACCGTGTTCCCCTCCTCCCTCCCGGTGTGGTGGTTGCTGTTGGGACGGCAGGAGCCGTCCCTTGAGAGGGGGGTTCTGTCATGAGTCTGCTTATTTAGTCACTCCCTGTTCCTTGATTTTGCCTGTTCCTGTCCATGTTTTCCTGCTCTCCACAGCTGCTCCTCAGTCCCTCGTCAAGTCGGAGGAGGATATATATACTCCCTCAGTTCAGTCAGTCTCTTGCTAGATTGTCAACCTGTGAAGAGAGACTTTCAAGCTCTTTGAAATTATTGAGAGTTCCTGATTCTGATTGTAAAGTGTGGAATCTGTGTTCCTTATTAATAAACAAATCCGATTGGGGAATATTTCAGTTATCCTCCTTGTTTTGTTTGGGGCCCGTTTATTCAATCTTTTAGATATTTCAGTTTCTTCCTACTCCTTCCTGCGTTGCATTTGAGTTCTTCTGTATACCCGTGATACTAACCCAGGGGTCTGCAACCTGCGGCTCTGGAGCCACATGTGGCTCTTTGATTCTTTTGCAATGGCTCTAGATAGCTTTCAAAAAGTTAATAAAATAATTAATTATTATTTCTTACAGAGGGTATTGATGAATAATGACATTAACTTCAAATAAAATTAGGATAAAAACAATTTGTTAACCTAAAAATAAATCACATTGTGCAATAACTTGCACCTGTGGCTAACCTTAAGTTGTAATGAAATCCCTGGTAAGATAACAAAACTAACAAAAAGACTATTCTGGAAGAAAATAGATTGCTTGATATATTGCAAGAAATTAAATTCATTAACTCACAAAATTATTTGATATTATTTCAACTTTACAGAATATTGTTTGCATTGAGAAGGTTTTTTTTTTTTTTTTTTTTTTCTCGGCTCCAGAAGGACTTTAATCCTGGTGAGATTGGGCAAAATGGCTCCTTTGAGAGTAAAGGTTGCTGAACCCTGTACTAACCCAATATACCCAACTATAATTCATCACATGACTGATTAAATACTGCAGTGCATTTGTAAAAATTTAAGGAACTATTTACATTTAAAATTAGGTTTCCAGCATTATTTTCTAACTGAAACCTGTGGTTGATTCACTTCCTGAGACACTAGTGAAAAGATATTTGCGTCATGATATAAAAACACTGGATTACAATATGTGATTTAATCTAAGTGTTTAAAAAGAGTTTAAACACTTAGACATCAAAGGAGAAGCACTTCATCAAAGTTTGAACCAAATTAACAATCACGACTTAAAGGCACGACCAAAAGCTTCAGCACAAGTTCTACTAATAACTAAAATAAAGACATTTATTATTAGTATAAATTAGGGACCATCTTAATCCGGTGTCTTGGGCTGCAAATATCCAATATTTTGGTAATTGAGTATTCTATTGATTAATCCAGTGGTTCCCAATAACTGGATTAATAAATAAATCAATTTTTTAAAAAGCAGCAGAAAAAAAAATATTTAATTTTTGCTGAAAAAGTTTGGGACACACTGGATAAATCAGTAATTGGATAAAATAAAGCTTTGCTAAAGAATAAATGAATGAAAAATTAAATTAAAGAAAAAAAATTAGCATTTCTTTATGACCCAAAATATGCAAGGCAGAAAAAACAAAACATTAAAATGACAATAACACATAAAAGTAAATAAATATTTTTCAAAATAAATTAAAAAAAAATGAATCTGTCTCTCACCCTTCGTCTGAGCTGAAGCTGTGGTCGTCCTCTGGGGGGGAGGATGGGGGAGGGGGCAACATGTCCATCAGGTGGAGGGAGGCAGAGTAGTGAAGGAGACGAGGACAACCAGAGTCCTTACAGCAGTCTATAACAGGAGGACATTATTCAAATACAAGTGGGAGGAGCTAAGGATAGACATTATTGAAGATTAATCCAATAATGTGTTAAAACATTTCCATTTACTAAATGATTGGCATATTTCAGCTGATTCTGTTGCATATTAATATATTCTATCACGTTAAATATTTGTTTATTTTTATTCTGGTTATTGTTGTACATCGATATAATATAAAAACAAATTAACTTATTTTAATCTATTTCATCTATTATCTCAACTTAATATCCATGAATAATTTGTTTATTTATTTATTTTTTTTAGCTTTTTAAAGGAAGTAAACAACTTAAATTCATCACTGTGATAATTCCATCTTTATATACATCTAGACTTCACATTTGTCACTAAACTTTTGGATATTCAAAATATGAATATTATTATTGAATAAATACATCAATATACCTTACTTTATTAATAATTCTAATAGCTCTGTTTTATAATTGTTCTAATGTATCTATAACAGTTTTTCTTGCATGTCCCCACACTTCTACATAATATGTTAAGTATGGCACAACTAAGGAACAATAGATAATCACATATCGGTTCTTTTTCTGCTTCTTTGTGAGAACTGAAATATATCTTCTGCTGTTCAAATGAAATGTGCATCAATGCAAACACAATATATTTCAATATGCTTGATGCAGAAAAATATCATTTATATAAAGTGTAAATAATGTGGGTCCAAAGACCGAGCCTTGTGGAACTCCACATATTACTAGATTAATTAAACACAAACACTGAAAGTAGTAGTAGTCAGTATTAGTCTGGAGTTGAGGTACAGTCTGTGTCCTGTGTTAACAGATACCACAGTACGCACACAGACTTTAACTTAACATCTTTGCACGCTCTGCAAAACTTCCTCTTCCTCTGAGGAAAAATCAGCGGAACTGGGCGTGAAAGTTCCTGTAGTAGACCACTTCTTCACTGAACATTGAAACAATACTGCCTAAAAACAGCAGGAACTCTAAGACGCAGCCGTTGTATCGTTCCCTCCAGACATCATATCTAACACGTAGCCTGACGAGCTGAAGGCTGGACGATAAACGTTGACCTATGACGAACCTCTATCTTTATTGCTCTATATTTTCTTCTTTCATTAAGCTTTCTTTTCTTATTTTATGTAGTCGAGTATTAACGGGCATGGTGCTCTGTAATGTTGTTTGTATAAATATAAACTTGTTGATAATAAATGTTTAAACTGAACTATTTTTACAAGAATTCACACCCTGTGCTGTTATTAATTATTAATAACAACTGCTAAACACTGTTATTCTTTTTTATAGAGGAATATTAATTCATAATAAAACATACTGAACACTGTGTGTGTGCGTGTGTGTGTCTGTGTGTGTATGTGCGTGTGCGTGTGTGTGCGTGTGTGCATGTGTGTGTGTGTGTGCGTGTGTGTGTGTGTGTGTGTATAACTGTTTGTATTTGATATCATACCATGTGGACGTGCTGGGATGCTGTGTCTCTGGCTGTGATTGGTTGATGTCAGCAGAGGAACGCTGCTCACAGCGTGGAGCTCTATAGGAACCAGAGGAGAAATGATGCCGATGATGAAGGTGATGAAGATGAACCAGTAGCTACTGTAGCATCTCCTCACTCACCCTGTTTACTGTTCTTCTGCCATGGTTCTCCCAGCACCCCCATCCTGGGCTGGGGTCTCAGGGCCTGTTTCCAGGGCAGAGCCTGTCTGGTGCTGATGGAGGGGGACGTACACACAGGCTGGGTTAATATCTGGATGGTTTCACAGCCGTGCTGGTCGGGGAGGCTGTGGGACGCTTTGGGGCGGAGCCCTGGGCTGTTGAAGGTCTTCAGTCCGTTTGCTCTCAGATCCACATAGAACGTTCCGTAGACTCCACAGCTGTCGTTCACTGAAGGAACAGACGACAGGAAGCTGCTGTCCTTCAGAGAGGAAACAGGAAGACCTGAGAGAACCAGACCAGAAGAAGATTAGAACATGGACAGAGTTTTGTACCAATCTGTTTTTATCTCTTTGTGTAACATAAAGTGTGTAAATGTTTAGTCTGAGGGTCTTTATACGTTGGTCTTTCCATTTATTAGCTCCACCTCTTGCACTACTGCACATATGTTTAGACCTGTGTGGGATTTACATACAGTATCTTAGCTTTTTATTTCAATATCATGGTCTTAATAATGTGGTGATAACTGTTGGTCTGTAGTTATATTATACACGCACACACGCATGCACACACGCACACACACACACACACACACACACACACACACACACACACACACACACACACACACACACACACACACACACACACACACACACACACACACACCACTGTTTTTACTCCATGCTCCGTCTCAACCTCTGCTTAGAACAAGCGTTATTGTCAGAAGTGTTGAGATATAAACGCTCCATGGACACGTTGGTCATGGTATTTTAATGTAATTTTACTGTATTTTGTGAGTCATTTTGTGCATGTTTGTTGTTATTTAAAAGCTTTTTAGCTTTACAAATATACAGTATGCTCTGTCTCAACCTCTGCTTAGAACAAGCTTTATTGCTCAGATGTGTTGAGATACGACTGCTACATGGATACGTTCGCAACGTGTACAGACGCAGATCACTTCACACAACCGACGAGTAGACGGAGCAACATCTTGTCAACACTGCAGCATCTGAACAACTACGGCAAGCAAGAGGGACAAATGTTTTTGAAACTTTGTTTTCTTGATTTTTTTTTTGTGAAACTTTGAATTTTAGTTTGCTGTTTTTTTCATATCTCTAAATTTTGTGTGACAAAATGTTGTTACATCCCTAGTGGTTTTAGTTTATCTTATTGGTTCAAAGCCCATCATGCACCAGGGCAAGTGCTGCTGAATCTTTGTGAGAAGAACATCAGCTCATGTTCTCCTTCACCTCCATGGTCTATCCTGCAGACTGAAGTGCCCCTAAAACCAAAAACACTGTAAGATTACCATCAGTGATGTCATTTAAAAGCAACTTTACAGCTATTAATGTAGCAAACAGATCTGTCTGTGAACGACCAGTGAAAGTACAACCTTCATTTTCCTCCCAGGTCGTTCCATCAGTAGCTGCTACTCTAGGGATTTACTTTTCAAACATCCTGAGGATTTTTTCACTGAGGTCCAGCAGATCTCACAGTAACAATTAATGTGTTTTAAAGGAATATAAAACAGCTGCTGCTGCTGCACACAGTTATTATTAATAGTTATTAAAGCTCCATGGTCTCAATCATCTTCATCCAAATGTCTTAATCTAACTCTCAGAAACAATTAGTCAGTTATGATGGTAGACTGGGACTAAATATACTGTTAGTATGACTGATGGTATATTAATGGTTCTTACTGGTGCTCCTGAGGCCTGGATGGTTCTGACTGTGGCTCCAAAAATCCTGATATTTCTGGTTAAATGTTGGTCTCCAGCTTCCAGAGATCCATGGAGAGTCTGGTGCTACCATCCTATGGAGGAAAAATACTCACTTATACTTATTACATCATTGGAACAAAACAGTTAAAGTCATAAATGAGACTGAAGACGGATCTTTGAGATTATATGTCAAATTAAATTCTTCAAACGTAATCCTACTTTAGTGTAAATGTTTGAGTCAATCCAATAACACATTAATATGGTTCACTGTAAACATCATATATTGATTTTTTCTCTCTTTTTTCCAGAAAAAAAGGGGAACAAAAAACCAAAACATCAAATATTGTTTTTTTTACAGACAGTACAGGTGGAAATGTATGTTACAGTGTCATTGATCTGCTATTAGCAACTAAAAATAAATGAATAAAAGACAGTACCCCTTTATTCTTGTATTATTTAAGTGTGGAGTACCTCTGGAGTCGGTCCTTGTATGTTTTGTATATTATTTGTAATATTATTTTAAACACAGGTGTTGAATGGGGTTAAAACATTATTTAGAATAAGAAAAACATGGTTTGATGTAAACAAATTGTCGTTGAATCTTGTAAAAAAAAAAAACTTTATGATATTTAGTAACAGCTAAAGGCAATAACGCTTCAAATAACATAGAATGTAATGAAATTAATAGAGTAAGGGTTTTGAATGAGAATATGAGTTAGAAAACACATTTTACACTATGATTGTTCCATATCTGACCTACTGTGTTAAAATTGTGGACATTTCATGAATTAATAGATTATAGTTTTCTACAAATTCTGTTTAAAGCTCATTAAAAATTGTTTTACCAATTATTATATTAAAAAAAATTGAAAAAGAGAATAACTTAAAAGGGACAAAGATCTTTAAAATAAAAATATTTAAAAAAAAAACTAATGGTGTGTTTCTGTGAAAGGAATCAGTTTACGAAACAATATGAACAAAGAAACCAAAGAATTAACATCAACATTTATATTTAAAAGAACAAATGAAGCCAGTATGAAATATATTCAGTGTGACTGTCATCAAAGGTATTAAAATATATATTTTTGAAAGGTTTTAACAGAATTATAAATCAGATTTACAACAGAATGTGACGTCAGTGACAGCTATCTTAATCTCAACATTATATTTCGACTTAAATCTCAAAATTTTGGCTTTATTAAAATAATTTTCTTTATCAAAATTGTCCCTAATCGTCTTCTGTAAATTACAGTAACAAACAATACATGGAAACATTTTACAGAAAGATGAAATTCAAATTAAAACAAAATACAAGGGGTACAAAATACATATTTCAGATGAATCAGGTAAATAAATGTAATGTTAATAGTTTTTATATTTTTGGGGTTTAATAAAGGTAAAATGGATTCTGTAATTAAAGTCTGAATGACTTTTATTTATTATTTACTGTATTATATTTGTGGTTTTGTTTTGATGTCATGGTGAAATGGGGCAGATTACATAAGATTAATTTTCTTTTCGTTTCCTTTCTTTCAAGATTTGGGAACATTTGTGTTTCTATGAAATTAATCAATGAATGAAATAATAAATGTGTTCTATTACCTGTGTTTAATAATGAGATCCTCACTGGCTAGTCTGTGCAGACCTGTAAATAAACCAAAAT